>NW_027141007.1:2721250-3022500 GCF_036365525.1 Heterodontus francisci
AATCCATAGGGTTCGGTTTCCCTAACCTGCCTATTGAATGTCATTTGATCAAACACCTTTTGAAAGTCCATATATATAACTTCAATCACACCACCCTCATCAACCCTCTCCATTGTTTTAGCAAAGAACTCCATCATGTTTACCTCACCACCACCTCTCTCCACTCCTCCACTGTTGTTAAATTATCAGACTGATTATCCAACATCCAGTACTGGATGAGCAGAAATGTCCTCCAATTAAATATTGGGAAGACTGAAGCCATTGTTTTCACTCCCCACTCCAACTCTGTCTCCTTGCTATTGATTCCATCCCTCTCCCTGGTAACAGTCGGAGATTCAGAAAGTCTGTTTGCAACCTTGGTGTCACAGTTGATCGCAAAATGAGCTTATAACATAATATTCATTCCATCACTACGACCGCCTGTTTCCACCTCAGTAACAGCACGCAACATCACCCCTGTCTCAGCCCATCTGCTACTGAAACTCATTCATGCCTTCATTTCCACTAGAAATGACTATTCCAACACGGTCCTGTCTGGTCTCCCGCATGCTACTCTCTGTTCATTTGAAGTCCTCCAGAACTCTGCTGCCCATGTCCTAATTCACAGCAAGTGCCATTCACATATCACTGACCGACATTGACTCCTGATCAAATAATGTCTTTATTTAAATTCTCCACCTTGATTCCCCTCCAGGACCTCAACTCCCGTCCTGTATCTGTAATTTCCAGCCCCACAACCCTTCAATATATCTGTGCTCCTCTAATTCAGGCCTCTTCTGCGTCCCTCCTTATTGCTGTTGTTATTCCTGATGAATCTCTGTCTCCAGCTATTAGCTCTACAACCATTGCTAACGGTATTATAGTTCTTGTAATTTACCCTCATCTCTCCTGCTGTTACTGCCCTGGTAAGTCTTTATTTCCACATATAAGATCTGTAAACCCTGGTTCACTGAAATACTGTTCAAGTAATTTAGTTTGTTTTTTTCGAAGAATGAAGCCAGTGTTATTGGTCTCCATCAACAATTCAGTCCCCTATCTGTGAACCACATACCCCTCCCTGCCCAATGTCTGAGGCGGAACCAGACAGTTTGCAACTGCTGTGTTCTATTTAAACCTGAGCTGAGTTCATCTCCATATTCTCTCCATCACAAACCCTGCCTACTCCACCTCTGCCTCGGCCCATCTGCTGCATAAACCCTCATCTGTACCTTTGTTAAACCTACACTTGACTATTCCAATTCTATCCTGGTCATCCTCCCAGTTATAAACCTCCATAAACTACCGTCCATCTGGAACCCTGCTACCTGTGTCCTCACTCACACAAAATCCCGATTATCCATCACCCCGGTTCACTGATATATATTGGCTCCCAGTCTGGCAGCACCTTAATTTAAATATTCTCATTCTTGTGTTAGAATCCCTCCATGTCCTCACCCCTCCAATTAGTCCAATTCCCCTGTACATTCCCATATTCGAGAAAATCTTTCGCCTTCAAATCTGTTTCCATGTCCCCCTTTAAAGTGAATTTCCTTCCCTCTCTATCTCTCCATGGTGGTGATTTATGGCTCCACAGCACCACTGTTGCCCACACTTTGGAAGCAAGGATCCACAAAAGGATGTGATATGAGTTACCAGCAACTTCCGGTGTGGTCTGCACACTGCCCCGTGCTGTGCCCAGGTGTACATTGTGTGTGCTAGTAGCATGAGGAGTTGTGGAATGTCACGTCAAACTTCTGTTCCAGCAGCTTTGATGTATGTCTTTGAATCTTGGAGTGTGCATGTCCACCATAAATGTTTGTTGCTTGGAAAAGCATAGCATAATTAATTTCAAGCAGCACGGATATGCTAATGACAAATCCTGTCGGGAAAACTTCAACAAGAACTTATCCCAAGGCACTTCACAGCAGCATTATGAAACAAAGTATGACACTGAACCACAAAGGAAGATATTAGGTTAGGTTTCCAAACGCTTGGTCAAAGAGGCAGGTTTTAAAGAAGTGTCTTAAAGGATAAAAGCGAGGTGGAGAGGTGGAGCTGTGAAGGGAGGATATTCCAGAGTTTGGGGCCGAGGCAACTGAAGGTGTGGCCACAAATGGTAGAGTAATTAAAATCAGGGATGCACAAGAGGCCAGAATTAGAGGAGCAGATATATCTCAGAGGGTTATGGGGCAGTAGGAGATTACAGTTATCGCGAGCGGTGAGGCCATGGACGGATTTCAAACAAGGCTGAGAATTTTAATATCAAGACATTGTTTGACTGTGAGCTGATGTAGGTCAGTGATCGGGGAATGGGACTTGTTGTAGGTTAAGACACAGACTGCAGAGTTTACAGATAGTAGAATGTGGGAGAATGAGTTGGAATAGTCTAGTCTACAGGTAATGAAAGCATGAATGAGAGCTTCAGCAGCAGATGAGTTGAGACAGGGGTGAAGTTGGGCAATGTTATTGATGTGGAAATAGGTCGTCATAGTGATGGCACGAATATAAGGTTGGAAGCTCATTTTGTGGTCGAATGCCATGGAATCACAGAATTGCTACAGCACAGAAGGTGGCCATTCAGTCCATCGTGTCTATACTGGCTCTCCAAAAGAACAATTCGTCTAGTGTCACTCCCCTGCCTTCTCCCTGTAACTCTGCACAATCTTCCTTTTCAGATAACTATCCAATTTCTTCCTGAATGCCTCGATTGAATCTACCTCCACCACACTCTCAGGCAGTGCATTCCAGACCTTAACCACTCGCTGTGTGAAAAAGTTTTCCTCATGTCACTGCTGCTTCTTTTACCAATTACTTTAATTCTTTGCCCTCTCGTTGTCGATCCTTTCAGGAATGGGAACAGTTTTCCCTATCTGCCCAGACGCATCATAATTTTGAATACCTTTTTTCAAATCTCCTCTCAGCCTTCTCTTCTCTAAGGAAAATGTTCCAACTTCTCCAGTCTATCTTCAGAACTGATATTCTACATCCCTGGAACCATTCTTGTGAAGGTTTTTTCACACTCTCCAATGTCTTCACGTTACCTAAAGTGTGGTGCCCAGAACTAGACGTAATACTGCAACTGAGGCCGAACTAGTGTCTCATACAAGTTCAAAATAACCTCTTTGCTCTTGTATTCCATGCTGCTGTTAACAAAGCCCAGGATACTGTATGTTTCATTAACTACTCTCTCAACTTGTCCCGACCCCTTTAATGACCTATGCACATATACATCCAGGTCCCTCTGCTCCTCACCCCCTTTAGAATTGTACCCTGTATTATGCATTGTCTTTCCATGTTCTTCCTACCAAAATGAATCACTTCACATTTCTCCACATTGAACTTCATCTGCCACCTGTCTGTCCATTCCACTAACTTGTCCATGTCCATTTGATTTTCTACAATTTACTCCTCACAGTTCACAATGCTTCCAAGTTTTGTATCATATGCAAACTTTGAAATTGTGCCCTGTACACCGAGGTCTAGGTCATTAATATTTGTCAGGAAGAGAAAGGGTCCCAACACTGATCCCTGGGAAATTCCATTACAAACCTTAAATAAAAACAAAAAGTGCTGGAAAGACGCAGCAGGTCTGGCAGCATCTGTGGAGAGAAAGGCAGGGTTAATGTTTCAGTTCTGTGACCTTTCATCAGAATTGGCAAAGGTTAGAAATGTAATAGGTGTTAAGCAAATAAAGCAGGGGTGGGGCAAAAGAGAACAGAAGAGCTGTTGATGGAACAGAGGGTCAGAGAGATTAACTGACCAGGAGATCATGGGGAAAAGGCAGAGAAAGTGTGCTAGTTGTGCGGCGAAAGACAAAGCATTAGTGTAGTGAGGGTGTTAAATGACCGAATAATGAACAGCCCTAGCTAAAAGCACCAACATAAAAAAATCAGTTTAATGCTGGCACATGGCAAAAAATGATAAAACAAAATAATCCTTGAACTCAGTGTTCAGACCGACAGGCTGTAGAGTGCCTAATCGGACAATGAGGTGATGTTCCTCGAGCTGGCATTGATGTTCACTGGAACACCGCAGCAGGCTAAACGCAGATTGGGTGACCGCTTTGTGGAACACCTCCACTCAGTCCAAAAGTGTGACACCGAGCATCCGCTCGCTTATCATTTCAACACCCTCCATCCTCCACCCCCGCTCTAATGGTCACATTTCTGTACTTGTGTTTCCCCCAAAACCCCCACTTTGCCAGTTCTGATCAAAGGTCACCGACTTGAAACATTAACTCTGCTTCTCTCTCCACAGATGCTGCCAGACCTGCTAAGTATTTCCAGCACTTTCTGTTTTTATTTCAGATTTCCAGCATCCGCAGTATTTTCCTTCAATTCCACTACAAACCTTACTCCAGCCCGAAAAGTATCCATTAATCAGTTATCTCTGTTTCCTGTCACTCAATCAGCTTAGTTTCATGTTGCTACTGTTCGTTTTATTTGATGAGCTATAACTTTGCTCATTGGTCTGTTGTGTGGCACTTTCTCAAATGCCTTTAGGAATTCAATTTATACCACATCAACAGCATTGCCCTCATCAAACTTTCTTTTTACCTTTTCAAAAAACTCCAGCCATTTAGTTAAACACAATTTTCCCTTAATTAACATCGATTTGTCCAAGTGCCCATTAATTTTATCCCAAATGTGACACCAAGGTTGCAATTAAACTGTCTGACTCTCAGACTGTTACCAGGGAGAGGGATGGAATAAATAGCAAGGTAACAGAGTTGGAGTGGGGAGAGAAAATAATGGCTTCAGTCTTCCCAATATTTAATTGGAGGAAATTTCTGCTCATCCAGTACTGGATGTCGGATAATCAGTCTGATAATTTAACAACAGTGGAGGTTTGGAGAGAGGTGGTGGTGACAGCACATGACAGTACATGACTGACAGTACATGGGTTCCCGCATCTCCTTTTTGTAAACAAGGTGTAAAATTTACAGTCCTCCAGTCCTCTGTCATCACTCTCATATACAAAGAGAATTCACAGATTCTGTCCGGTGCCTCTGCTATTTTCACCATTCATTCTCTCACGAACCCTCATAATTCCCATCCAAACTGGATAAATGTTTAGTTTATTGTGGTACAAAAAGTGTTTGATTGAAAGGGATTAACTAAACGTGTTTGTTCAGTGACTGTAATTAATGTCAGTCACCATGGGCCCTAATTGTGTCACTGGAGGGTTTCCCTCTTCTATTAATAAGGGACTCCTTTCAGTGTGGTATCCCATAGTGTCAGCAGGAGCATCATCCCCGACACTAACAGGGATCAGCAGCTCTAGAGAGAGGGAGAGGATAGATCAGAATCCGAGAACAATAGATTGGAATGTTACAACAATGGGTCAGAATCTGAGAACAATAGATTGGAATGTTACAACAATGGGCAGGGGTTCCATCTGGGAGTTTGACTTTCTTTCTGCAAATTATGATTTTCTGCCATTAAACAGTCGGATCTATTACGCACTGACGATTATTCAATACATTTTCTATCCCATCCTGGCTATTATTGGTGTCCCTGGTAAGTCTCTCTATCCAGCTATTTATTCCATAAACCATGTTTAACTGCATTACCGTTCTTGTCATTTACTCTGCCCTCCTTTCTACTTTTGTTATTCTTGGCAAATCTCCATCTCCAGATATTAGCTTTATAAACCATTGCTACGTGTATTAGAGTTCTTGTAATTTACTCTCTCATCTGCACTGCTGTTGCTGTCCCTGGTAAGTCTCTATTTCCTGCTCTGAGATCTGGAAACCTTGTTTCACGGAAATAATGTTCTTGCAGTTTTAATTTTGGGAAGAGTGGAGCTAGTGTGATTGGTCTCCATAAGCAATTCTGTCCCCTATCCATGAACCACTTCCCCCCTGGCCAATGTCTGAGGCTGAACAACCTCTGTGTTCTATATAAACCAGAGCTGAGTTCATCTCCATCACCAACCATGCCTAATACCACCTATGTAACATCACCCGTCTCCTCCACTGCCTCAGCCCATTTGCTGCATAAAGCCTCATCTGTGCCTTTCTTAAATGCACACTCGACTATTCCAATTTTCCAATTCTATTCTGGTCACCCTCCCAGTTAAAAATCTTCATAAACCGCAGCCCATCCAGAACTCTGCTGCCTGCATTCTAACTCACACCAAATCCTGATCTACCATCACCCCTGTGCTCACTGATCTACATTGTCTCCTGGTCCATCAGCATCTTAATTTTAATATTCTCTTTCTTGTGTTTGTACATCCTCCATGGCCTCACCCCTCCAATTCCCCTACATAATTCCTATATTCCTGCCAATCTTTTGCCATGAAGTCTTTTCTTCAATTTCTCTTTTCAAGTAACTGTTTGAAAAGGCACTGTTTGAAAGTTAGGGATCGCACTTTTTGGGCAGAGATGAGGAGATTTTTTTTCCTCTCAGAGGGTTGTGTATCTTTGGAACACTCTGCCTCTGAAGGTGGTGGAGGCGGTGGCATTGAATATTTTTAAGGCAGAGGTAGATAGATACTTGTTGGGCAAGGGAATCAAAGGTTATCTGGAGTAAATGGGAGTGTGGAATTCGAGACAGAAACAGATCAACCAATATCATATTAAATGGTGGAGCAGGCTCGATGGGCTGAATGGCCTACTTCTGCTCCGAATTCATACGGTCATATGGTCTTCCTCTCTATATCTACTCCTGGCAATGATTTTCAGCTCTTCAGCATCACTGGGCCCAACGCCATGGAAGCTTGGATTCTTAAAATGGTACGAGCTGAGCTGCTGGTCACTTCCAGTGCTCAATGCTGCACAGGGCTCGAGCCCCAGTTCACCAAGCACGTGCTCGTAGTGTAAGGAGGGATTTGAATGTGACATCTATCAGCTATTCCAGCAACTTTGATGTATGTCGTTGAAACTTGGTCTGTGCATGTCCACTGACCGCATGTGTTACTCACTCCCAGTAGTTACAGTGTCTCTGGGTCTGTAACATGACCAAAAAATGGAGCAGAGGCTGCAGAGAGGAGAAGCTCTGCAAAGAGGGAGGAGCAGGGGGCTCTGCCCTACCCACTCAGAGTTTTCCAAGACCACTTTTCATAACTACACCTAACCCAGGAGCAGTGTGTGAGGTAACTCTGATTCAATAAGGTGGTCACAGAGCTGTGTCACCTCCTGTAACACGACCTGGAGCCTCACACCAGGGTGAGGACGGAGCTGCCAGTGGCTGTTAAAGTCACAGTTTCATTGAACTTCTATGTATCTGGATCTTTCCAGACAAGAGCAGTAGACGTATCCAACATCGAGTCATGTACGACATCGAAGGAGGCCATTCATCCCAACATGTCCATGCTGGCTCTCCATGGAACAATCCAGTCAGTCCCACTGCCCCGCTCAATCCCTGTAGCAAATTCATTTCCTTCAGGTCCCCACCAGCTTTCATTTGAAATCACTGATTATCTCTGCTTCCACCACACTTGTTGGCAGTGAGTTCCAGATCATTAACACCCGCTGCATAAGAAATAATTTCTTCCACACATTCACCCTGCATCTCTTGACCATAACCTTCAATCCGTGCCCCTAGTCCTTCTTCCATCAGTTAATGGGAACAGTTTTTCATTGTCTAAATTATCTAAACCTGTCATAATCTTGTAAACTAACCTTGGAACTAAAATCCTCCATCCCTGGAACCATCCTGTTAAATCTCCTCTGCACCATTTCAAGGAGCTTCACAATCTTTCTGAAGTCTGGTGGCCAGAAGTGGACACAATAGTCCAGCTGAGACCTAACCAGAGATTTTAAACGCTCATCATAATTTCCCTGCTTTTGTATTCAATACCTCTATTTTTGAAATGTACGATTATATGTGTTTTACTAACAAATCTCTCAATATGCCCTGTCACCTTTAAAGATCGATGCCCCCACAAGTCTGTCTGTTCCTGCACACTGTTTACAATTGTCACCCATATTGCCTTCCTATCCTTTCAGTCAAAATGTCTCACCTCACACTTGTCTCACATTTCCATCTGCCACTTGTCTGCCCATTCTAATCAGTATCTATGTCCTGTCACAGGTGGTTCTGAATATCCTCACTGTTTGTCACAGCTCCAAGTTTGGTATCAGAGACAGATTTTGAAATTCTACTCTGTATTCCAAGATCCAAGTCATTTATGCACAGCAAAATAAAACAATGGCCCTCGCACTGACCCTGGGGGAACATCCACTGTCTAACATCTTCCAGTCTGAAAAACTGTCATTTACTATGATACACTGTTTTCTATACATTATCCATCTTTTATCCAATTGGACACTGACCAGCCCATTCCATGAGACTCAATGTTGGTAATTAACCTTTTATGTGGTATTTTATCAAACACATTCTTCAAACCAATATAGACAACATCCATCACATTCCCTTCAGCAACCATCTATGTGACATCATTAAAAAATTCAATTATATTTCTCAAACATGACTTTCCTTTTGTAAATCTATGCTGGCTATCCTGAATTAACTCAAACTTCTCCAGATGTCTGTTGTTTTATCATCTGATTATTATTCTAAAACATTTCCCACCACTGATTTTGGACGAACTGGCCTGTAGTTGTGAGGCCTGTGTGTTGTCCATTGATATATCTGCTGTGTGACGGAGGCCATCTATGTCGGGTGAGGTGAATAATCCTGTCTGTTCCCTTAGCAGGGAGAAGTAGGATGAGAGATCCCGTGGCTTTGTCAGAATAGTGGGATTCCTGATGGTGTAGGTGGTTCTGCGGGGCCCCCAAGTCAACGGGGAGAGGGACAAGAACTGAAAGATCTCTCACTCCATTAATGGTGTGTGATCATGCCCAGTACATCATGTTGGTGAGTGTCCACTATCCTGGCAGCAGCCACCACACCTTCATTCTGAAGCAGTCAGACATTCCCATGACCATCAGGACTCTGTAGAGAAAAATATGCGGCTCCTCGGAGACAATGATTACCCCAGTCTTTACATTACAATCGCACCAGGAATCCGGAGGCCACATCAGGAGGAGGAGGAGGAGGAATGGAGGATATTTCCTGGATGCCTTCGACCCGGACAGGCTATAGGAGAGTGTCTACTAAGATACCGGTTCCCATAAGACAAATTCCCTTTCCCACCATGGATTCCCCATTCTCCAACATTACACACATCTGAGACGACCCATCGCAGTGTTCCCTTGGTCAGCATCCTGCAATAAAAACACCAACAAAAACCTTTTCATAACATATTTATCCAACAACACATCCAATTATACAAACTAAACTGAACTATTCACCCTTGTATATTCCCTTAGTGCCTGTCTTGTGGGTTCCCTCGACTTGCCTATTGCTCCTACACAGTGTTTCCCAGTGACTGCAGCATGGCTGGTGGAAGGCTGCTGACTTTCATTGGAGGAGACTGCAGATGGCCTTGCAGGACGTCCTCGAACAGCTCTGGGCCTTGCGGGCTCAGATTCAGACTGCACCACATCGACATGTGCAGTCGCAACCTTGGTTGGCTGATGGGTAACAGCAAGGACATTGGAGGAGTGACAGTGAAGGGAGAACAAATACTGTCATCCTGAGAGAGGACAGCAGGTTCCCGCTCCATGGAGACACTGTCACTCCCACGGGGCGACACATCAGTAATCCTAGTAATCTACTGGATCTCAGATTGCTGGACTGCTGTGAGAGCACATATTAGTTACAGTGTCTCTGGGTCTATGACATGACCAACAAATGGAGCAGAGGTTGCAGAGAGGGGATGCTCTGTAAAGAGGGAGAAGAGGGGGCTCTGCCCTACCCACCCCGTGTTTTCCAAGAGCACTTTTCCTACCTACACCTAACCCCGGAGCAGTGTGTGGGTGACTCTGATTCAATAAGGAGATGGTCACAGAGCTGTGTCACCTCCTGTAACACGACCTGGAGCCTTACACCAGGGTGAGGACAGAGCTGTCCCTCTCAAGGACCTTCACATCCTTCCTAAAGTGTGGTGACCAGAACTGAACACAGTTCTCTAGTTGGGGCCTAACCAAAGCTTTATAAAGTTTCAGCATAACTTCCCTCCTTTTGTATCTTTGCCTCTAATGATGAAGCCCATGATCAGATATGCTTTGCTAAACACTGTCCTAATATGTCCTGGCACCTTCAAAGATCAATGCCTATGGAGCCCCAGGTCCCTCTGTTCCTGCACAATCTTTAGAAATGTGCCATTAAGTATATATTGCCTTCCTATTCCTTCTGACAAAAAAGATCACCTCACACACCTCTGTATTAAATTCCGCCTGCCATTTCTCTGTCCATTCTGCCAGCCTATCTATATCCTGTTGCAGGCGGTTTGCAACATCCTCCCGTTCACCTGCTCCAAGATCGGAACATTTTGATATTCTACTCTGTATTCCAAGCTCTTAGCACTGACCATTGGGGAACATCACTGTCTACAATCCTCCAGTCTGAAAAACAACCATTTCCCACAACTCACACTTTTCTGTCCTTGACAAAATTTGATCCAATTGGATGCTAATGCATGAACTTCAATTTTGTTCGCCAAACTTTTGTGTGGTACTTTATCAAATAATTTCATAAAATCCATGTATACAACATCCACCACATTCCCTTCATCAAACCTCTCTGTTACTTCATCAAATAAATTTAATTAGTTCAGTCATGCGTGATCTGTCTTTTAGAAATCCGTGCTGACAATGCTTACATAACACAAACCTCTCCAAGTGTGTGTTGTCCTTTTTCCCTGATTATAGTTTCTAAAACCTTAATCACCACTGATGTTACACTAACTGACCAGTAGATGCGAGGCCTGTGCCTTGTCCATTGATAATTCTGGGAGGTGAGGGTGACCATCTATGTCATCATTTTCTTCCTCAGCAGGGAGAAGCAGGATGAGAGATCCCGTGTCTTTGTCAGGTAAGCGGGATTCCTGATGGTGTAGGTGTCTCTGCGGGGTCCCCATGTCAATGGGGAGAGGTACAGGAACTGAAAGATCTCTCACTCCATTAAAGTGCATTTGGTGTGTGAGCATGCCCAGTACATCTTCCCTTTCCCACCATGGATCCCCGATTCTCCACCATTACACCCATCTGAGACGCTCCATCACAGTGTTCCCTTGGTCGCCATCCTGCAGTAAAAAACACCAACAAAAACCTTTTCATTAACATCTTTATCCAACGTATTCAATTTTACAAACAAATCTGAACGATTCACCATTGTAGTGCCTGTCTTATGGGTTCCCTCGACTTGCCTAGTGCTCCTATACAGTGTTTCCCCAATGACTGCAGCATGGCTGGTGGAAGGTTGCTGACTTTCACTGGGGGAGACTGCAGATGGCCTTGCAGGACTGGGCCTTGAGGCCTCGGATTCAGACTGCACCACCCCGACATGGACAGCAGCAGCCTGGGCTGGCTGATGGGTAACAGCAAGAACATTGGTGTAGTGACAGTGAAGTGAGAACAAATACTGTCATCATGAGAGAGGGCAACAGGTTCATGCTCCACGGAGACACTGTCACACCCACGGGGCGACACATCAGTAATCCTAGTAATCTACTGGATCACAGATTGCTGCACTGCTGTGAGAGCCTGCAAACCCCTTTGAACACTGAGATCCACAGCCATGATGACAGCAGTCTGATCCTGCATGGCAGCAAACATGGATCTCATGACCTCAGTCTGAGCTTCCACTGCAGCACTGAGAAGTTGGGTGTCTGCCGCCTGTGCTGCAGTGGAAGCTGAGACAATGTTCACCAGACACTGTATCACGGCTGGGTCCGCTAGTGCAGTCATAGAGTTAGTGACCACTTCCACAGGGGAAAGAATGGGCTTCAAACTCTGTGCAATGTCCTGTGCCATGTTGGAGCCGGACTCCTCCATGTTCCTTGACAGTGATAACAGACTGTCTAACAGGCCTGTCAATGGACAAAGTATCTCAGTGTACATGTCGATCAGCATTCTCCTGTATGCTGTTCCGGCAATGTTCACATCTGAGTCCTATGTATTATAACACGTTTGTGACCTCACCCTCCGGTGAGCTGACACATGAGCTATCCTTTCCCCCTGGCCTGGCTGCAGCTCACTCGTGCTCGGTTACTCACCATGTGCAGATTCCGACTCTATACCAGCATCTAAGGTCCACACAGTATAAGTATTTGATCTGATAATTATGAGTATCAGACCAAGTGATGGAGCTTCACCATCAGTGCTGTGCTGCTCTCTCTCTCTCTCTGTCTCCTGGATCTGCTGTGACTGGGAAGCTGGCAGTTTGGGGTTATGATTGGAAATTATAAAATCAGAGGGGGAGGGTTGGGGTGAGGGATTGGGGGTGGGTTGTAAAGCAGGAGGTTCATGGTCCCACCATCTGCAGCTTGTACATCATCCCAGACAGCAGGACGAGGAGGGGCAGTTGGGAGTTAAGAAGAGACATAAGGCCGGAACATAGCATCATCCTGAATACTCTCGGTGATGCCGGATGCTATGGGCTCTGTCACAGCCGGTCCCATGATGTGAAGAACCATCTCCTCCCTCAGGCTCAGGGGATGAAGGTCTGCCTGGTCCCCGCCGGTTCACCGCTGCTCCCTGTGATTGTCGGCCACCATGTTCTGTAAGAGAGAGGGCAAAATGTCAGTGATTGTGTTGCACTGTATTTGGGTGATGTCCTTGGCACAGTTGAATAGCTGCAGGAACGTGGAGGCAGTGAGGGGTGGATGTGAGGCTGGTATAAGTGGAATGTCTGTGAAGGTGAGATGGAATATGTGAATGTTAGGTGTGAGTCCTGAGTGTTAGGGACTAATGTTGGGTGAGTGATGGGGGTGTGGTACATTGAGCAGTGTGAGAGGTTGGTGATGTTGGGGGTAGGAGAAGCCATGTGAAGATGAATTCACTGACATTGTGTGACCCGTGTGAACTCATTAAACTTCTTCTGGCTCTGCTGCCAAGTCCTCGGGGCCAGACTTCTTGCATTGATCTCCCTGGCCACCTGCTCCCATTCCATTCGGAGGACGTTCCTTGAGGGTCTCCAGCCCACCCCACGGAAACATGGCCTCTCTCCTCCTGTCACCCACCATGACTAAGGCCTCCAGCATCACATCCGTGAACAACAGAGCCCTCTCTCTGTCGTAGTATTACATTTGCCTTGTCTCCGATTGCAGCGTTCCCAATCAGCAACAACAGCCTCCTGTGATTCAGTGCAACTTCCCGTTAAGAGGGACAGACTGCCTTGAAGAGCTGAAGCCTGGCTGAAACACGAGCCAGCCTCACACACAGTTAGCCCCCTGTTAAGCTTGCAGACAGACAGCAGCGCGGGTCGCTTTGTGGTGTACGTAGAATGCATGGAAATGAGGAGGCAGCAGTATGTTTGTGTGTCACCTGTCTCAACAGGAACGGGGACGGGCAAATCATGACTCCTCTGCTGAAAAAGTGATGCAAACACGATTTTTTCGCACTTCCTATTGACCTTTCCCTCTTTCACGTTTTTTCTCTCTCTCCCTCACTCACTTCACTCTCTGTCTCTTGTTCATAGAATTAGAGATTGGTGCAGCACAGAAGGAGGCTTTTCGGCCCATTGTGTCAGTACTGTCTCTTTGAAATAGCTATCTAATTAGTTGCTCTCCCCTCCTCTTTCCCCAGATTCCTGTTGACAATGTGGAAAAACCTTTCCTTCAATCTCAGTTTCTCCCTCTTGCAGCAGTCACACAGCTTCCAGCCTCTTCACACAGCCACAGTCAGCTGAACCTCGTTAACTACTCAGCACCTCCAATTAGGCAGCAGTCAACCCCAGTGCTGTACCTGTCCTGGGAGTACTTAATGGGGGACAGTGTAGAGTGAGCTTTATTCTGTATCTTAGCCGTGCTGTACCTTTCATGGCAGTGTTTGATGGGCACAGTGTAGAGTGAGCTTTACTCTGCATCTAACCTGTACTGATTCTGCCACAAATATTTGTTCATCTAAAACTCTGCTGCCTGTATCTAAACTCAAAGCAAGTCCCGTTCATCCATCACTCCAGTGCTCGTTGACCTACATTGGCCCCTGCTCTGGCAACATCTTGATTTTAAAACTCTCATCCTCATGTTCAAACCTAACTCATTCTGAAATGCCCAGTGATGAAACTGCCTCATCAAAATACTAAATGTTATTTTGTTTGTTAGAACCACAGGGACTGCAGTGGTTCAAGATTCACCACTTTCTCATGGTAACCAGTGATGGGGAAGAAATGCTGGCCTTTTCAGTGTCACCCATATCCTGAGAACAAATGAACAGGAAATAAAATAGGAATAAAAGCAATGAGTTTGTAATTGACGGATTGAAACCAGGCGAGGTCTGTGATCAGAGAGAGACGTCATAACCCAATAAACAAATTATCAACACAATTTACCTCACCAGCTCCTTGTGTTTGTCTTTCTGCTGTTGTCTTCATCAGAAAACAAGTAACAATTAATCTCGGGATTAAAAACTGCTGAATGTCAATTGTGCACATGAGATACGTACTCAATGGTTTTTGTTATCAGACAGTCAGAGAATCACACAGCACAGGAGGCGACTATTTTTTTAGATTAGATTAGATTAGAGATACAGCACTGAAACAGGCCCTTCGGCCCACCGAGTCTGTGCCGACCATCAACCACCCATTTATACTAATCCTACACTAACCCCATATTCCTACCAAACATCCCCACCTGTCCCTATATTTTCCTACCACCTACCTATACCAGTGACAATTTATAATGGCCAATTTACCTATCAACCTGCAAGTCTTTTGGCTTGTGGGAGGAAACCGGAGCACCCGGAGAAAACCCACGCAGACACAGGGAGAACTTGCAAACTCCACACAGGCAGTACCCAGAATTGAACCCGGGTCCCTGGAGCTGTGAGGCTGCGGTGCTAACCACTGCGCCACTGTACTATTTAACATATCGTACCAGTTCCAGCTCTTTGAAGGAAATGTTCAATTATTCCTCTCCCCTGTGTTTTTCTCCCAGTCCAGTAAATCACCCTGTTAGTATTGATCCAATTCCCTTTCGAAAGTTTCTGTTAAATTTGCTTCCACAACCCTTTCAGGAAGTGAATTCCAAATCATAAACACTAGCTGTGTAAAGAAATGAAAATCTCCTCATCTCTCCTCTGTTTGTTTGTTAATCAACATTAAACTGTTTTCTCTGGTTACTTACCCTTCATCCAGTGAAACCAGATTCTCTTTATTTATTCTAGCAAAACACATCATCATTTTCAGCCCCTCTATTAAATCTCCCTTTTAGCTTCTCTGCTCTACGGAGAACAATCCCAGATTCTCTCCCCATAACTGAACTCCTCATCCCTGTTACCATTCTAGTATATCACCGAGGCACTATCTCCAAGGCCTTGGAATCTTCATAAAGTGTGGTGTTCAGAATTGGACACAATATCTCAGCTGAGGCTCAAACAGTCATTTCTAGTCTTAGCGGAATGTTCTTGTGTTTTTTTTTAATTCTTTGCTTCTCGTTATAAAGCTAAGGATCCCGGATGCCTTTTAAAAATCTTCAGAACTTATCCGGCCACCATTGAAGATTTGTGTACATACGCACCCTGACTCTGTGCTCCGATACCATTTTTTAAATGGTGCAGTTTAGTTTCTATTCACTCCCCTTATTCTCCCTCACAAAATAATCACTTCCCCAATTCTATGTGTTAAATTAAATTCACCATGTGTATTCTCATTTCACCATCTGACTGTCCATGCCCTCCTGAAGCAGCTCCTTTCCTTCACACTGGTTACTACATTTATAATTTTCCTGGCTTATGCAAATGTTGAGACTCTGCTCTTCACACGTAAGTCTTTGTCATGTATCTATTTATCTATATGTCAGGAAGAGTACTGGTTCTAGTACTGACCCCTGAGAAATTGCACTGTATACTCCCCCTCCTCCAACAGTCTGAGCAATGACTGTTCACTACTTCTCTCTGCTTTCTGTCCCTGAGTCAGTGTCATATCCACACTATCACTGTCACATTAATCCATGTCTTCCATTTTCATAACAGGTCTATGAAATGTCATTTGATCACAGGCCTTTTGAAAGTCTGTTCACATAAGTGTATATACATAATTGCATATGCATGTGTAGGGGTGTAAGATGTTGGTATGGTTCTTAATGAATACTTCGTGTTTCACGTTACAAAAGAGGGGTATGATGCAGATATTGTTGCTAAGGAGGAGGAATATGAAGTATTTCATGTGATATACTTAGGGAGAGAGGAGGTATTAATGGGATTAGCATCCTTGAAAGTTAAAAAGTCACCAGATGCAGATATAATGCATCCTTTGTTGTTAAAAGAAGCAAGAGAAGAAATAGCAGAGGGTCTGACCATCATGTTCCAGTCCTCACTGGGTACAGGTGTTGTGCCAGAGGATTGGAGTACTGTTAACATTGAACCTCTGTTTATAAAGGACCCCAGGGTTAGAATGAAAAATTACAGGCCAGTCAGTCTAAACTCAGTAGTGGGCAAATTATTGGAATCTATTCTGAGAGACAGGATAAACTGTCTCTTAGAAAGACACAGGCTAATCAAGGATAGTCAGCATGGATTTGTTAAGGGACGCTCTAGTTTGACCAACTTGAGTGAGTTTTTTGAAGAAGTAACAAGGAAGATAGATGAGGGTAGTGCAGTTCATGTGGTCTACATGGATTTAAGCAAGGCTTTTGACAAGGTCCCACATGGCAGACTGGTTAAAAAAATAAAATCCCATGGAATCCAGGGAAATACAGCAAGGATGATACAAAATTGGCTTATTGGCAGGAAACAAAGTGCAATTGTTGATGGGTGTTTTATTGACTGGAGGGCTGTTTCCAATATAATAAAAGCAAAATACTGCGGATGCTGGAAATCTGAAACAAAAACAAGAAATGCTGGAATCACTCGGCAGGTCTGTCAGCATCTGTGGAAAGAGAAGCAGAGTTAACGTTTCGGGTCAGTGACCCTTCTTCGGAACCCTTGACTGTTTCAGACAGACCTTCGGACTGTTTCCAATGGTGTTCCACAGGGCTCAGGACTGAGTCCCCTGCTTTTTGTGGTATATATTAATGACTTGAACGTAAATGTAGAAGCATGATCAAGAGGTTTGTAGATGACACACAGATTTGCCGTGTGGTAGATAGCGAGGAGGATTGCTGTAGGTTGCAGGAAGATATCGATGGCAGAAAAGTGGCAAATGGGATTCCACCTGATTAAGAATGAGGCGATGCAAATTGAGGAGTTCAAACAAAGCAAAGGGATGCACGATTAATGGGAAAATACTGGGAAGTGTAGAGGAAGTGAGGGAACTTTGGAGTCAATGTCCACAGATCCCCGAAGTAGCAGGACAGGTTGATTAGGTGGTTAAGAAGGCATACGGAATCCTTTCCTTTATTAGCCGAGGTACAGAATACAAAAGCAGGGAGGTTATGCTGGAACTGTATAACTCTTTGGGTAGACCATAACTTGAATATTTTGTGCAGTTCTGGTCACCTCATTACAGAAAGGATATAATTGCACTGGAGAGGGCACAGCGGAGATTTACGAGGATGTTGCCAGGACTGGAAAATGCAGCTATGTGGAATGATTGGATAGGCTGGGGTTGTTCTTCTTGGAACAGAGAAGGTTGAGGGGAGATCTGATTGAAATGTATATATTTTTAGGGGCCTGGATAGAATGGAGGTGAAGGGTCTAATCGCATTAGCAGAGGTCAGTGATGAGGGGGCATAGATTTAAAATGATTGCTGGAAAGATTGGAGGGGAGTTGAGGAAACACCTGTTCACCCAGAAATAGCAAATTGGCTCAGTGGCAGGAAACAAAGGGTAATTGTTGACGGGTATTTTAGAGTCAGCAGGGATGTTTCCAGCGGCGTTCTGCAAGGCTCAGGACTGGGTCCCCTGCTTTGGTGTGAGTCTCAAACTCACTGCCTGAAAGGGTAGTTGAGGCAGGGACACTCAACCCATTCAGAAGGAGTCTGGACATGCAGCTCAGGTGCCACAATCTGCAGGCTTATTGGCCAAATGCTGGATGGTGGGATTAGAATAGTGGACCGTTTACCAGCTGGCACAGCAATAAAGTTCCAACTGGCCTCTTTCTGTGCCTTAACCTCACGATGACTCTATGATCCCATTACACGAAACACGCTATTCTCATTAGCACTCACAGTTACATCCTCAACGAACTCGATCAAGATTAGAAAATGAGTTTCCATTAACTTATCTATGCTGCTCGTCATTTATTAACCATGATTTTACAGGCAAGAAATACTTTGTGCTGGGTTACGGACACCAGAAGTTTCCAACTATCAACATTAGACTGACTGGTCAGTAGTTACAGGGTTTGTCCAACCTCTCCTCTTTTTAAATAGGGTGTAACATTTACAGCCTTCCAGTCCTCTGTCACCAATCCCATATCAAAGGAGGATTCGAAGATTCTGGCCAGTGCCGCTGTGTTTCCACAATTCCTTTCCTCATTAAACCTCAGATATCCTTTCCAGACCAAATAAATGTTCTACTTTATTGTGGTAAAAAAACGTTCAGATTGAAATGAGTTAACTGAACCTGTTTGTTCAGTGTCTGTAGTTAATGTCCGTCTCCCTAATTGTGTCACTGGGAGGTTTTCCATCATCTATTAATATGGGGCTCCTTTCAATGTATTATCCCATAATGTCAGCGGGAACATAACAGAGATCAGCAGCTCCAGAGAGAGAGGGAGAGGATAGATCAGAATCTGAGAACAATAGATTGGAATGTTACAACAATAGGTCAGAATCTGAGAACAATAGATTGGAATGTTACAACAATGGGTCAGAATCTGAGAACAATAGATTGGAATGTTACAACAATGGGTCAGAATCTGAGAACAATAGATTGGAATGTTACAACAATGGGTCAGAATCTGAGAACAATAGATTGGAATGTTCAAACAATGGGTCAGAATCTGAGAACAATAGATTGGAATGTTAAAACAATGGGTCAGAATCTGAGAACAATAGATTGGAATGTTACAACAATGGACAGCAGGAGTTTCTCCTATTGGTTTTACTGGCTCACTGCAGATTATTACTGGATAACATTAGAAGAGCGGATCGTTTGCGCTCTGAAGATGATTCAATCGATTTATTATCCCATCCTCGCTATTATTGGTGTCCCTGGTAAGTCTCTGTATCCAACTATTAGATTCATAAGCCATATTTCAATGATTTAGTGTTCTCGTAATTTATATCGTGAGCAGACTGAAACCATTGTGTTCAGTTTCTGTCGCAAATTATATTCCCCATCCACGATCTGCATCCCCCTCGCTGGCCATTGTCTGATGCTGAACCAGGAAGTTAACAACCTCTGCTATTTAATGCTGAGCTGACTTAATTCCCGTGTTCTCTCCATCTCCAACCTTGCCTATTGTTACAGCCAGGTGAGGAGGGTTCACAGTCTCTCCTCTTGTCCTTCCTCTTATTTGACCGCAATAGGGTTTGCCCTTTCTAGAGAGTGGATGTGGTAACCATCTCAGTGAGTATTTTACCTTTTCCCTTTCGTGTGATGGTGAAGGAACCAATCGGACAGGTTCTCTAGAGTTTAAACAGGAAAGAGGTGAGTTTATTATACTTAGCAATCTAAACCGTATCTAAATAAAACCATAAAAAATACACAACACATTTATGCACACACTCACACGAGAATCACATGCAAATAGATTACAGAGTGAGAAGTACATGTGTGATTGGACTGGAGTCCTAAATAAATTAAAAAAAAATACTCATTCTGTGAGTTTGGATGATTCGGTGGTCTTCTGGCTGAAGGTATATTCTTGAAGACTTTGGATGGTCAAAGTGCCCTTTGTGGCTGACCCACGTGGCTCAGGGTTTTCTTGGAGGAAGACTTGTGGGTGGCTTTCTTCCCCTGGTGTATCTGTCTGTAGTAATCTGTAGGCTAGGAGGGCTCACAGCCGCACGTGGTTTTCAAACTTGCGAAGTTATCTGGACAGAGAGATGGAGAGAGGGAGAGGGAGAGGGGGACACAGCCCTTCTGCTTCTGCATAGTTTGAATCACTGGCTTGTCTGTCTTTGTCCAGGGGCAACTCCCAGCTTTCACATTGATGACAGAAGGTCTCCTGACTGCCTCACTGTATTTGCTGGACACTTGTTAAGAGATTCAAAGTTAGGAACTTCTATCTCCCCAGGTTTCAGGATACCAGTATTTACACTTGGAGGAGTTTGCTCTTTTAAAGTCAATTTGTCAGGATGTCCTTGTATACCGTGTTAATGAATGTAATCTTAGGTAATTCAGTAACTAGAGAAAGCCAATGTTTTGGGTCCAGGCTCATCAGACATGTGTCTCCTGTTGCCTCTGGAATGTGAAAAGGTGTTTCAGATGCCAATTGCGGTGGCCATCTTGGCTGCCATTCTTTTCAAGGTTAGCTGCAGGATTTTTTCCATTAAATGATTACTGTCAGTGTCTAATCGATGACTTAAAATTCCTCATTGGGCATATTGTGTTATCTTGACACCAATGCAGCAAAAGGAAAGAAATGTGATAATAGGAACATTTTATTACAGAATTGTGAGAAGAAATTGAAGGAAACACAAATTCATTCTCAATAATCACTTCTCAAATTCAAACATTAATCTTAGAATTACTGCAGCTGACATTGTCTATTACAGTTTTGCTGATTTAATTTTTTGGTGTTTTGTCTGGGATGATGATGTGTCGGGTTCGACCTTTTTTTCCTCTCCTGCAATGAAGCTTTCACCATTCAGGTTCCTGTCTAAACTTCCTCCCTAAACTGACAATGTGTAATAAATTGTTTTTTTTATTGGGTTTGCTTTGCTTTCGGTTTGGGACCTGATCATTGTGTTCTTCAGTGGGCAGATCCACACTGACCTCACTTTTAGCTTCTGGTGAGGTACACAAATGCTATTTATTTTAGGGTATTTCGCCCTCACGTTTCCCTTTACTGTCGGGAGCATCATTTTTTTCTGATCTGCCCTATGTCCTCTGGGACATTAGTGCTCGCAAGTGTCTGTCCAGCTTTCACTTCACTCTACTGCGGCTCTTCAACTAGGTGAGGCACCTCCCTCACCATCTACTTGCCTTTTTTGGAAATTACCTTGCCCTTGCAACTTTCTGTGAATGCTGTTAGCAGCCTTTTTAGGGTGCCTTTTTTGGGTTGTATTTAAAGAGGAGAGCGTGTGGTCTAATTTATCTAACATTTCAGGGTTGGCTAATCGGAGACTAGGGGATTCCAGTTGAGAATCCTCATGGCCCTCTTCTAACCTGTCCTCACTGTCCTTTTCAATCCTCCCCTTTTGACTGTCTGACAGATCTGTGCATGTCTGTACCCTCCAAAGCCTTTGCTTTTTTCCTTTGGTCTGGGGTGTCAATTAAATATTTTACCTGACTATTCCTTTTGCTACTCGATATGGACCACTGAACCGGGATTTCAGCGGTTCACCCTGCAGTGGGAATAGTAACAATACATGGTCTCTGTCCTGAAATGTTCCAGCCTCGGCATTTCAGTCTGATTACCTTTTCATAGCTGCCTGGGAGGTCTTCAGGCGTTACTGAGCCAAGGCACAGTCTCTCGTGAGCCACTCCCAGAGCAAGGAAATGTAGTCTAACATGGAAGTTTGATCCCTCTGCCCCAAAAAACTTTTCCTTGATTAGTTTAAGAGGACCTCTCATCTCGTGTCCATAAACTAATTGAAAGAGACTAAAGCCAGTGGAATCATTGGATAAGTCCCTGGTAACCAACAGGAGAAATCCCAGCCCTTTGTCCCAGTAATGGGGTTACTCATAGCAGTATGGCCTGATCATTGTCTTCAGGGTCTGGTGGTGCCGCTCCAAAGCACCTTGCGACTGTGGATGGTAGGCTGAGGACTTGCACTGGGTTATGTCCAGATTACCTTTTCAAAAATACTTGATACAAAATGTGTGCCCTGTTCCATCTGGATCTCAGCAGGCAGCCCATATCGGGGAAAGAATTGGGTTAGCCCCTCCTTGGCAGAGATAGATCTTCGGGATAATGGCCTCTGGGAATCGGGTCACCACATCCATAATGGTGAGAAGAGACTGGTAATCCCGTTTTGTTTTCAGCAGGTGTCCCACACAATCCACTAGCATTCTGCTGAAGGGTTCCCCAAAAGCTGGTATGGGAATTAGGGATGAAGGTTTTATTGCAGCTTGGGGCTTCCCCACAACTTGGCACATGTGACCAGTTTGACAGAACTCCATCACATCTTTATGGAGTCGTGGCCAGTGAAGATGCTGTCTTATGCAGGGTTCGATTTTTCATATACCGACATGTCCAGTCATTGGAAGTTCGCGGGCCATTCTTAATATTTCTTTAAGGTACCTCAGTGGCATCTGTATCTGATGAAGCACTGTCCACTCTTCATCCACAGGTCTGTAAGGAGGTCTCCACTTCCTCATTAGCACCTCGTTCTTGAAATAGTAACACTCTGCAACTCCCTCTGCTTCAGTTTTGGTTTGGACAGTCTGTGCCTTTTTTAACACTGGGTCAGGTTGTTGAGCCTCAACTAAGGACGATTCGTTTAACACATCCTTTGGGTCCTCTAACTTCCCAAGAAGGTTTCAGATAACCAGACAGTAGGGTCATCCGTCTGCAGTGTCAGTTCAGGGGATTGTTTGGCCATGGACCGAGTCACCACACAATCAGTAAGAATGCCAGGGACCTTCTCCCGTAACTGTTCCGAAGAAGGGTCACTGACCCGAAACGTTAACTCTGCTTCTCTTTTCACAGATGCTGCCAGACCTGCTGAGTGATTCCAGCATTTCTTGTGTTTATTTCTCCTGGAACCGCTCTGTCTCCCTGACCTCTTTTGGTCTCTCCAGAGCTACTGGGAAAGCTGCCACCTTTTCCCCTGTCAGATCATTACCCAGGAGCTGATCGACCCCTCCACCGGTAAACTAGGTGCAATCCCCATGGTTACCAGTCTTTAAACTGGGTCACATTCCAAGTGCAGTCGATATACAGGTATGGTCATATATCATCTTCCGATACCATTCACTAACACTCTAGCGTTCACTGCACTCTCTCGGGTAAAGGTCTTTTCCCAGCAGAAGTGTTTGTTTGGCCCCTGTATCCCTCAGTATGACTATGGGCTTGCTTGCCCCACTCGAGGGGTATGGGGTCACTTTTCCTTGGAATACAAATTCCTGTAACTCTCTGGGATTTTGTTAAGTTTTCCTGCACTCTCTGTGGTGGGGTTACTGTGTCTGACTGTTACAGTTAAAGGCACAGCCTGACCTGCAGTGCTTTCCATCAGGGCCCGTTTTCCAGCACTGATCTGGTGGACTCTGATTAATCCTACAGGTTTTCCCCGTCACTTTCATGAGTCAACTCAATGGTGACCTGCCTTATTACAGTGGAAACACGCAGATCTTCAGCCATTACTCCTGCTCTCAGCACCTATTTGGCCTGAGGATGGACCCTTGTGTGTCCTGTTTCTTGCCCATGGCTGCTCGGGCTCCGATCTCCCTTCCACCTTTTATTCTCGGATCTTTGGGGTGACGAGGAATGGGTTTTCCTCTGGGGTTAAGGCTTTGTGTACATGGGAAAATTCATCAGCCAGAATACCTTTGAACCTTCTGTCCCTCTTTGTGGGTTGTACTGGGAGGGGGGCGAGTTTGTGAACTCCTCGAGAGGGATCACCGCTCTGAGGGTTTCATATGTGGGCTCTATCTTGAGCGCTCATATCACTGGCCAAAAAAAACACAAACATGGACTGTAAAATCTTCTATAGATACGTGAAAAGGAAACGTTTCGCGAAGACAAATGTGGGTCCATTACAGGCAGTGTCAGAAGAATGTATAATGGGGAATAGAGAAATGGCAGAGAAGTTAAATGATTATTTTGTGTCTGCCTTCACTGAGGAAGATACAAGAAATCTCCCAGAATTACAGATCCAAGGGACTCGGGAGAATGAGGAAATGAATGAAATTAGTATGAGTAAGAAGGTTGTCTTGGAGAAATTAATGGAGCTGAAGGTTGACAAGTCCCCAGGACCTGATATTTTACATCCCAGAGTGTTGAAAGAGGAAGCTTTGGAAATAGTGGATGCATTGGTGAATATCTTTCAATATTCTGTAGATTCTGGAACTGTTCCTGTAGATTAGAAGATAGAAAATGTCTCCCCAGTATTTAAGAATGGAGAGAGATAGAAAACAGGGCACTACAGACATGTTAGCTTTACATCAGTCGCTGGGAACAAGCTATACTCTATTCTAAAGAATGTGATAAATGGATATGATTGGGCATAGTCAACATGGATATATAAATGGGAAACAATGTTTGACGAATCTGTTGGAGTTATTTGAGGATGTTGCTCACAGAATTGATAAAGGGAATTCGGTGGACGTGGTATACTTGGATTTTCAGAAGGCTTTTGATAAAGTCCCCGACAGGAGGTTGGTTAGTAAAATTGAAGCACATGGGATAGGAGATAATGTACTGGCATGGATTAAGGATTAGTTAACAGGCAGAAAGCAGAGAGTAGGAATAAATGAGTCATTCTTGCCTTGGCAGGCTGGGGTACTGCAGGGATCAGTGCTTGGGCCCCGGCTGTTCACAATATGTATCAATGACTTGGATGTGGGGACCAATGTAATATTTCCAGGTTTTCAGATGCCAGTAAACTAGATGGGAATGAGTGTTGATGAGGAAGATGCAAAGCGGCTTCAAGGGGATTTGGACAGCCGTAGTGAGTGGGCAAGAACATGGCAGTTGAAATATAATGTGGAAAAATGTGAGGTTATCCACTTCGGTAGCAGGAACAGATGTGCAGAGTATTTCTTAAACGGTAAGAGATTAGAAAGTGTAGTTGTACGAAGGGACCTGGATGTCCTCATCAATAAGTCACTGAAAACAAACATGCAGGTGCAGAAAGCAATTAGGAAGACTAATGGTATGTTAGCCTTTATTGAAGTGGATTTGAGTGCAGTAGTAGTGACGTTTTGCTGCAATTGTATGGAACCTTGGTTAGACTGCCCCTGGAGTATTGTGTGCAGTTTTTGTCCCCTTACCTTAGGAAGAATGTTATGATCACAGAGGGAGTGCAATGACGGTTCATCAAACTTGTTCCCGAGATGGCGGGACCATCCCATGAAGAGAGATTGGGGAAACTGGGCCTGTATTCTCTAGAGTTTCGAAGAATGAGAGGTGATCTTATTGAAACCTACAAAATACTGAAAGTGATAGACAGGGTAGATGCAGCTAACATGTTTCCGCTGGTTGGGGAGTCTAGAACCAGGGGAAACAATTTCAAAATAAGTGGAAATCGACTTCGGACAGAGATGAGGAGAAATGTCTTTTCTCTGAGGGTTGAGAATCTTTGGAATTCTCTATCCCAGAGGGCTGTGGAAGCTGAGTCATTGAGTATGTTTAAAGCAGATATTAACAGATTTATAAATGGAGTCACAGAGTAGTACAGCATAGAAACAGGCCATTCGGCCGTCCGCGTCTGGGCTGACTATTATGCCGATCCATACTAATCCCAACTTCTTGCATTAATTCCATATCCCTCTATGCCTTGCTCATTCAAGTACCTGTCCAGATGCCTCTTAAATGTCGTTACTGTTCCTGCCTCCACCACCTCCTCAGGCAGTTCATTCCAGATACCCACTATTCTTTGTGTGAAACATTTACCCCTTTGATCCCTTTAAACCTCCTCCCTCTCACCTTAAATCTATGCCCTCTAGTTTTAGTCACCCCTACCATGGGAAACAGACTCTGGCCATCTCCCCTATCTATGCCTCTCCTAATTTTATATACCTCTATCATGTCACCTCTCAGCCTCCTTCGTTCCAGGGAAATCAGACCCAGCCTATCCAGTCTCTCTTTATAACTCAATCCCTTCAAACCAGGCAACATCCTTGTGAATCTTTTCTGCACCCTCTCTAGCTTAATCACATCTTTTGTGTAGTGCGACGACCAGAACTGCCCACAATACTCCAAATGCGGCCGAACCAAGTTATGCACAACTGCAACATGACGTCCCGACTCTGTTCCTCAATGCCTCGGCCTAAATACCAGTGACATAAAGGGAAATGGGGATTGTGTCGGAAAAAGGCATTGAAGTGGATGATCAGCTATTATCATATTGAATGGTGGAACAGGCTCGATGTCCTACTGCTGCTCCGATGTTCCAATGTTCCGAAATTGCTTAACTCTTTCAAACGCCAGGTAGGTTTGGTCAAGCTGCTTTACAAAGATTCTGAATTTCTGCTGGTCCAGTTCCAGTACTATCTCATATGGGCCCAGGATAGCATTTTCAGTCCGCTCATAATCTGATGAACTTTCATCTTTCCTGTCATTTTATTTTGTAAAAACAGCATCCAGTTCTCTGACGGTCATTGCAGTTGCTTTAAAAACTTTTTTAAAGTAATGAAAAGTGCTGCCATATCCTCCTCATTGAACTTTATAATGAACTGGGAGAACTTTAAGAGCTCAGCACATGGTCCTGAGCTCGGGATTGCTCCGTCAGCAGCTGTGCCTTCACTGGGTGTACTGGGAATTCCTCTAGTTGTTTGAGCTGTATTAACTCCCTTTCCTCCTTCTCCTTCTGGAACACTATTATATTTTCCCTTTCTTGACTCTCATTCTGCTCTTTCTCGCTCTCTCTGGAATTCTAATTCAAGTCTCTTCTGTTCTAGTTTTACCTTAGCTAACATTACTCTATCTGTTAGTGATTCTAACCCTGTTTGAGCCTTCAGCTTCAAGTGAAATATGGTTGGTCACAGTCTTACTATTTCGGGTTTCCTAGCTTTTGGACGGAGTGTAATCCCTAACCTTCCAGCTACATTACTCAACTTTCCAGCAGACAGGGTTTTAACCTGTACCGAGTCACTTCACTCTGTATGTAACTCCTTTATTCAAAAAGGGAGGCAGACAGAAAGCAGGAAACTACAGGCCAGTTAGCTTCACATTTGTCTTGGGGAAAAAGTTGGAAGCTATTATTAGAGGTGGTATAATCGGCACTTAGACCAAATCGAGGTAATCAGGCAGAATCAACATGGATTTATGAAAGTTAAATCATGTTTAATCAGTTTGTTGGAGTTCTTTGATGGAGTTACATGTGCTGCGGATGAAGGGGAACCGGTGGATGTACTGTACTGAGATTTCTATAAGGCATTTGATAAGATGCCACATCAAAGTTTATCGCAGAAAATAAAAGCTCATGGTGAAGGGAGTAACTTATTGGTATGGATAGAAGATTGAGTAGCGAACAGGAAACCGAGTGTCGGCATAAATGGGTCATTTTCTGGTTGGCAAGATTAAACAAGTGGTGTGCGATGGGGATCAGTGCTGGGGCTTCACCTTTTTACAATTTATATTAATGAATTGGATGAAGGGACCGAAGGTATAGTTGCTAAATTTTCCGATGACACAAAGATATGTAGGAAACTAAGTTGTGAACAGGACATAGGGGACTGCAAAGGAATATAGATAGGTTAAGTGAGTGGGAAAAGACCTGGAAAATGGAGTATACTGCAGGAAAGTGTGAAATTGCCCACTTTGGCAGGAACAATAAAAAGGAAGCCTGTTATCTAAATGGTGAGAGATTGCAGTGCTCTGAGATGCAGAGGGATCTGGGTGTCCAAGTGCATGAATCACAAATGGCTAGTATGCAGGTACAGCACGTAATTGGAAAACTAATAGAATGTTATTGTTTACTGCAAGAGAAATTGAATAGCAAAGTATGGAGGTCATGCTTCAGTTTTACAGGGCATTGGTGAGACCACATCTGGAGTACTGTGTACAGTTTTGGTCTCCTTGTTAATAGAAAAATGTAAATGTATTGGGGGCAGTAAAGAGAAGGCTTATTAGACTGATGCCTGGAATCGGCGGGCCGTCTTATGAGGGAATATTGGACAGGTTAGGCTTGTATCCGCTGCAGTTTAGAAGGGTAAGAGGCGGCTTGATTGAAACATATAGGACTCCGGGGGGTCTTGACGGGGTGGATGTGGAAAGGATGTTTCCCATTGTGGGAGAATCTAGAATTAGGGGTCACTATTTAAAAATAAGGGGTGGGGGTCACCCATTTAACACACAGATGAGGAGATTTTTTTCCTGTGAGGGTCGTGTGTTTTTGGAAATCTCTTCCTCAAAAGGCGCTGGAAGCAGAGTCTTTGAATATTTGTAAGGCAGAGGTAGATAGATTATTGATAAGCAAGGGGTTGAAGGTTATCGGGGGCTGGTGGAAATGTGAAGTGGAGTTTACAATCAGATTAGTCATGATCTTATTGAATGGCAGAGCAGGCCTGAGGGGCCGAGTGCCCTACTCCTGCTCCTAATTCATCTGTTCATATTTTCATAAACTGTGGCTTAGGATGGTACTGTCTCCGAATGTGAACTTTTTAGTGCTGTAGCAGCGAAAGCCACAATAAAATCTACATTGAAATCTTCATTTTTTTCTGGGAATCAATTGTTTTTCCTACTTCTAATTTCTCGTTTGTCATTGGGTTACAATCAATTTCTGTTACAGCCATGTGAGGAGTGGTCCCAGGTCCCCTCTTGTCCTATCTCATATTTGACCACAATAGGCTTTATTCCTTTATAGTAGTGGACGTGCTGACCACCTCAGTGAGTATTTTACCTTATACTTTTATTGTGCTCGTGAAAGAGCCAATCAGACAGGTTTTCTTGAGATTAAACAAGAGGTGAGTTTATTATACTTAACAAACTAAACTGGATCTAAATAAAATAATAAACATGTACGCTACACATTCACGCAGACACGAGAATCATACACAAATAAATTAGAGTGAGAAATACACTGGTGTTGGATGAGAGTCCATGATAAATAAAAAAAAATACACAGTCTGTGAGGTTGGATAATTCTGTGGTCTGCGCCTTTGCCACTCTTGCATATGAGTTTCATGTCATCTGCAGGAGTTGAAATTGTTTATTTTTACATTTAATTCTATGTCATGTATCTATCTATATGTCAGGAACAGCACTGGTTCTAACACGGACCCCTGAGAAATAGCACTGTACACTCCCCCTCCCCCAGAATAAACAATGTCTGTTCACAACTTCTCTCTGCTTTCTGTCCCTGAGTCAATGTCATATCCACACTATCATTGTCACAGTAATCCATGTCATCCATTTTTCATAACAAGTCTATGAAATGTCATTTGATCACAGGCCTTTTGAAAGTTCATATACATAACACGAAACAAGCTGACCTCATTAACACTCACAGTTATGTTATCAACTAACTTGATCAAGATTATCAGACATGATTGGTTATCAAGAAATCCATCCTGTTTGTCATTTATTATCAGATGTTTTTCCAAGAAAGTTATATTTTTGAGCTGGGTTATGGCCTCCAGAAATTTCCAATCGCCGACATAAGACTGTTTGGTCAGAAGTTACAGGGTTTATCCCATCTCTTTTTTTAAACAGGGTGCATAATTTACAGTCCTCCACTCCCCTGTCACTACTCCCATAGCCAAGGAGGAGTGAAAGCTTCTGGCCAGTGCCTCTTCTACTCCTTCCCTCAACAAACCTCATACATCCCATCCAGTCTGGGTCACTGTTATACTTTATTTTGGAACACTAAATGCTGGTTTGACAGGGGTTAACTGTATCTGTTTGTTCAGTGTGTGTAATTAATGTCAGCCTCCATGGATCCTAATTGTGTCATTGGAGAGTTTTCCACTTCTATTAATAAGGGAGTTCCTCCAATGTGTTGTTCCAAGCCGGGAGCGTCACCCCCACACTAACAGCAGCTAAAGAGAGCGGAAAAGGATTGATTAGGATCTGAGAGCAATAGATTGGTGTTTTACAACAATGGATCATAATCTGAGAATAATAGATTGGAATGTTACTAAAATGGATCCGAATCTGAGAATAATAGATTGGAATGTTACAAAAATGGGCAGCAAGAGTTTTTCCTATTGGTTTGGCGAAGTTACTGCAGATTATTATTGGAGAACATTAGAAATGCGCATCTATTATGCACTAAAGATGATTGAAACGATTTACTATCCCATCCTCGCTATTATTGGTGTCCCTGGGAAGTCTCTGTATCCAACTATTATATCTATCAACCATATGTCACTGATTTGTGTTCTTGCCATGTAAATCCTGGGAATACTGAAGCCTCTGTCTTCAGTCTCTCTCACAAAATCTGTTCCCGATCCACTGTCTGTATCCACCTCATTAGCCAATGTCTGAGGCTGAACCAGACAGTTTACTACCTCTATGTTCTATTTATAACTGAGCTGAGTTCATCGCCATGTTTTCTCCATCACTTAACCTGCCTACTGCCACTTCTGTAATATCACCCGTCTCCACCTCTGTCTCAAAACATCTCCTGCATAAACCCTCATCCGTGCCTTTGTTAAATCCACACTAGACTATTCCAATTCTGTCCTGGTCACCCTTCCAGTTATAATCCTCCATAAACCACAGCCCATCCGGAACTCAGCTGCCTGTATCCTAACTCACATCAAATCCTGATCACCCATCACCCCTGTGCACACTGATCTACATTGGCTCCCAGTCTGGCAGCACCTTAATTTAAATATTCTAATTCTTGCGTTTGAATCCCTCCATGGCCTCACACCTCCAATTAGTCCCATTCCCCTGTCCATATCCCATATTCTTGAAAATCATATCAGAATTGGACACAATTCTCCAGCTGGGACCAAACCAATGATGTGTAAAAATCAGCATTTCCTCCTGAGTTTTATTACTCTGTGCCTCTCTCTAACACCAAGGACACTACATGTTACCTTCAATGATCTGTGTGTGTACACCGCAGGTCTCTCTAATCCTTCACCCACTTTATAATGGTACCTTTTAGTTTATATTGTTTCTCCTCATACGTCCTCACCAAATGTCTCACTTCGCACTTCACTGTTTTAAATTACATCTGCCATGTTCCTGCCCATTTTACCAGTCAGTCTCTGTCCTCCTGAAGTCTGTTACTATCCTTCACACTGTTTATTAACATTTCTGAGTTTCCTGCCATCTGAAAACTTTGACATTATCCCCTCTGTATACAAGTCCATTGTATTAACTTACAGCAACTGTGATCCCAACAGTGACCCTGGGGAATCCCACTGTGTACTTCCCTCCAGACTGAACAACAACCATTCTCCACTACTCTCTGCTTTCTGTCACTTAGCTAATTTCCTGCATGCTGGCATTGAATATAAAAAAGAGCTGCATTTCTATAGCTCCTTTCATGACCACTGGACGTCACAAAGCATCTTACTCCCAACTGGTACTTTTTAAAGTGTGGTCACTCTTGTAATCAATGAAGGAGAGCAAACTCCCACAAGCAGCAATGTGATAATAATCAGTCCTGTTTTTGTGATGTTGATTGAATGATAAATATTGACCAGGACACAGGGAATAATTCCCTTACTCTGCTTCTAAATAGTACGATGGGATATTTAACATCCACCTGAGAGGAGAGACGGGGCCTTGGTTTAACGTTTCATTCAAAGGACGGTGCATCTGGCAGTGCAACACTCCCTCGGTATTGCACTGCAGTGTCAGCCTTGATTCTTGTGATCAAGTCCTGCAGTGACACTTGATCCTAGAAGCTTGTGACTGAAAGGGGAGAGAGCTGCAAACTGAGCCACGGCTGGCATTGGTCCTTTAATCCCATATGTTTCTAATTTGGTAACACAGCTGTTATGTGGTACATTATCAAACACCTGGTGAAAGGATAGGAGTATTGGGTAAGTACAGGCAGGAACAATCATAGAATTATAGAATAGCATTGCACTGAAGGAGGCCATTTGGTCCATCAAGTCTGTGCTGTCACCTTTGAAGAGCTTCCAGTTAATCCCACACCCGGGCTCTTTCCCAGATTCTTCCATTTCGTTCGCCTTAAGATATCTATCCAATTGCCGTTTGGAATCTACTATTGAATCTGTATCCTTCAGCCTATCAGACAATACATTGCAAATCCTAAACACCCATTGCATAAAAAAATCCCTGTGTCACCTCTGCTTCTTGTTTCCAATCACCGTAAATCTGTGTCCTCTGGTTAATGGCCCCTCATACGTTGGAAACAATTGCATTTTATTTAATTTATCTAAACTCCACATAATCTTAAACATTTCGATCAGATCTCCTTTTAAATTTCCCTACTCTAAGGTGAACCATCCCAGCTACATAACTGTAATCCCTCATCCCTGGAACAGTTCCAGCAAAACTTTTTTATCCCCTCTCCAAAGGTTTCATGTGCTACCTAAAGTGGGTTTCCCAGTATTGGACACAATATTCCAGGTGGCGATGAACTAGTCTTTTCTATATGTTTAATATAACATCCTATTCTACTCTGTGTCTCTATTAATAAAGCCTAAGTATCTATTTGCTTTGTTAACTGTTTGTTAACCTGTCCAGCTAACTTCAAAGATTGCACACAAACACCCCAGGTCTCTCTTTTATTCTCACCACTTGTAAAGTGGAACCATTTAGCTTATATTATCTCTCCTCATGCATCCGCATGCAGCTCACCATCACCTTCGCACGGACAATAAATGCTGGTCTAGTCAGCGACACCCACATCCCATGAACAAATAATATAGTAAAATATTCCCACAACGTACCACCTCACACATCTGCCATGTCAATTAAATATTGGGCGGCACAGTGGCGCAGTGGTTAGCACTGCAGCCTCACAGCTCCAGCGACCCAGGTTCAATTCTGGGTACTGCCTGTGTGGAGTTTGCAAGTTCTCCCTGTGTCTGCGTGGGTTTCCTCCGGGTGCTCCGGTTTCCTCCCACATGCCAAAGACTTGCAGGTTGATAGGTTAATTGGCCATTATAAATTGCCCCTAGTATAGGTAGGTGATAGGGAAATATAGGGACAGGTGGGGATGTGGTAGGGATATGGGATTAGTGTAGGATTAGTATAAGTGGGTGGTTGATGGTCGGCACAGACTCGGTGGGCCGAAGGGCCTGTTTCAGTGCTGTATCTCTAAACTAAACTAAACTAAGACTGAAGACAATGTTTTCAAACCCCACATCAAACCCTCCCTCGCTACATACTCCATCCCTCTCCTTGACAACTGTCTGAGACTAAACCAAACTGTTCACAAACTGCTGTCATAGTTGACCCTGCGATGATATTCCTGTCAAATATTCATGCTGTCACTAAAATTGACTATTTCCACCTCCGTATCATCACACAACGTTGCCCCTCTCTCAGCTGTTCTGCTGATGAAACACTTGCCCTTGCCTGTGTTACCTGTAGACTTGACTATTCCAGCACACTCCTGGCTGGTCTCCCACATTCTACATTCTATAAACTTGAGGTGATCCAAAACAGTGCTGTCCATGTCCTAACTCACACCAAGTCCTGTTTACCCATCACACCCTGTACTCACTGACCTACATTGGATCCTGGTCAGTAACACCTCAATTTTAAAACTCTTAGCCTTCTTTTCTAATCCCTCATTGCCTCACAGCTCCCTATATCAGCACACATCTAATTCTGGCCTCTTGAGCATACCCCATTTTAATTACTCTACCATTGGTAGCCGTGCCTTCAGCTGCCGAGGCCCTAAGCTTGGAAGAGAAGAGCAGAACTTCTTCAAGGTAGGCATTCCTGGAGGAGAAGTGGCAGTGAATTAAACACTAAAATAAAAACAAAATACTGCGGATGCTGGAACTCTGAAATGAGAACATAAAGTGTTGGTAATACTTAGCAAGTCTGGAAGCATCTGTGTAGAGAGAAACAGAGTTAATGTTTCAGATCTCTGACACTTCATCGGAACTGGTAAACGTTAGAAATGTGACAGTCTGTCATTTAATCTCTCCCCTCTCTGTCCCATGACTGTCCTTCCTTCTTCTTCTTCTTCCCCCTTCTCTTCTTTCAGTTGCTCAAAGACTGTTACATTTCTAACGTTTACCAGTTCTGATGAATGGTCACAGATCTGAAACATTAACTCTATTTCTCTCTACACAGATGCTGCCAGACTTGCTGAGTATTTCCGGCATTTTCTGTTCTCATCCCTAAGCCCTGGAATTCTCTCCCTAAACTCTAAATCCAGATTTAGGGAGTACGGTTTGTACAGAGTGCTAGATGCAGTAAAGTTAATGAGTGACTGAATTTTGAGTTGATCTCTTTCCAAAATTTAGTTATTTTTTACATTTAGCATTTCACTTAATTTTAATCTGCACTTGTAGTTTCTTTCACAGTCTGTTAGTGACAGCTGGACAGTTAATTGATGATCATGGAATAGGAGGGTAGGACAGCTTGGGTAATACAGAAACTGGCTTAATGAAAGATAACAGTGAGTTGTGGTAGATAGTTGTTTTTCAGACTGGAGGAAGGTAGACAGTGATGTTCCCCAAGGGTCAGTGCTAGGACCACTGCTTTTTTATGATATGTATAAATAATTTGGAGATTGGAATACAGAGCAATATTTCAAAATTTGCTGATAATGACGAACTTGGAGGCGCAGCAGACAGTGAGGTTGATACCGATCAATGTAACAGGACATAGATAAACTAGCAGAATGAGCAGCCAAGCGGCAGATGGAATTTAATATGGACAGGTGTGAGGTGATACATTTTATCAGAAGTAACAGGTTGAGGCAGTGTACACTTAATGGCACAGTTCTCAAGAGTGTGGTACAGTTCTCAAGAGTGTGCAGAGACAGAAGGACATAGGTTTCATGTACATAGATACTTAAAGGTGGCAGGACATATTGAGAGAGTCGTTCGTAAAGCACATGAGATCTTTGGATTCGTAAATAGAGGTAGTGAGTACAGAATAAGTAAAGTCATGCTGTAAATTTATAAAGCTCTCGTTATGCCCCAACTGGAGTACTGCATCCAGTTCTGTTCACCACACTTTAGGAAGGATCTGAGGGTCCTTGACAGGGTGTAGAGGAGATTTTCCAGAATGGTTCCAGGGATGGAGGATTTTAGCTACAAGGTTAGTTTGGAAAAGCTCGGATTGTTTTCCATGGAGTACAGGAGATTAAGAGGAGATTTGATAGAGGTATATAAGATGGTAACATGTTTGGATAATGTAGACAGGAAAATATGTTCCCATTAGTTAATGGTGCAAGGACTAGAGTTCAGGTTGTGGACAAGTGATACGGAGGATGTGAGGAACAACTTTTTTACACAGCGAGTGGGAAAGGCCTGGAAATCACTGCCTACGAGGGTGGTGGAAACAGAGATGGTGAATGATTTCAGAAGGATATTGGATGAACAATTGAGGGAAATAAACTTGCAGGAACATGGAGACAGAGCTGGGGAATGAGACTGACTGGATTTATCTACAAAGAGCTGGCATGGACTCGATGGGCCGAATGGCCTCATTCCCTGCTGAAATGACTACGACTCTCTGACAGCGGAATACTATTATTATTGCTTTCCTGTAATGGTAACGTTTATAATGGACTGGGCAGTATCACCCTGTTGAACCCCGTGATGTAAGTGAAATGTTTGATGCCCCAGAACGTGGTTAATAAATGTCCTTCACAAACTGAGTAAATCAGTTCAGACCCACACACAATTCTGGATCATTCACAATAGGGAGTAGTTTCTCCTGGTTTTCTCTACATAGGTCAGCAGTCAGGCTTTTCACTGTGTCCCCCAACTCCATGTGGAAAGTATTGTCAGGGTTAGGTGAGATAAGACACGTTGTGCGACAGATTTCTTCAATTGTGTTACTGCTTCCGTGATCTCTTCAGTCCAACCGGGTTAAATCTGGTCATCGCCATCATTAGGTAGTTCATAAAGAGGAGTCACAGTCCCTGCAAATCGAGGGATGAGGGTCCACTGATACCCTATCAGCCTGAGGATAGGACACAGGGCAGTCTTTGAGATGGACAGGGGTAGACACTGGATGAGGGTCCACTGATACCCCACCAGTCTGAGGTTAGGACACAGGGCAGTCTTTGAGATGGACAGGGGTAGACACTGGATGAGGGTCCATTGATACCCCACCAGCCTGAGGATAGGACACAGGGCAGTCTTTGAGATGGACAGTGGTAGACACTGGATGAGGGTCCATTGATACCCCACCAGCCTGAGGAGAGGACACAGGGCAGCCTTTGAGATGGACAGGGGTAGACACTGGATGAGGGTCCATTGATACCCCACCAGCCTGAGGATAGGACACAGGGCAGTCTTTGAGGTGGACAGGTGTAGACACTGGATGGTCTCAGCTTTTGCTGAAACCCTCATCCATGCCTTTGTTACCTCGAGACTTGACTATTCTAACACACTCCTGGCAGCTCTCCCACATTCTACTCTCTGTAACCTTGTGGTCATCCAAAACTCTGCTGCATTCTTCTAATTTACACCAAATTCTGTTCACCCAGCATCCCTGTGCTCACTGGCCTACTTTGTCTCTTAGTCCAGTAACACCTCAATTTTAATATTCCCACTCGTATGATCAAATCCCTCCATGGCCTCACCCCTCTGATTATCCCAATCCCCTGTCCATTTCCAATATTCCTGAAACTGACCACACATTTCATCTCTCCAGCTCCACTGGTGCTGTGGAAGTTTGGATCCATAAAATGGTGTGAGCTGCACTGCCGGTCACATCCAGTACATTGTACAGGACAGCCAGGCTGGCCGGGGTGCTAGCGTGGGTGTAACGTGTGTGTGTGTCTGTAGCATGAGGAGGGGTCTGAATATGGTGTCAATCAGCCATTCCGGCAGCTTTGATATACATCTTTCAAACTGGGTCTGTGCTTATCCACTGACTGCCTGTGTCAGTCTCTCTCAGCTGAACATACATTCAGCAGCACAAGGAACCCCCTCTAGTGCTATTGAAAATGACCAGGCATCCAGCTTAAAGGTGAGGGGCTTTTGACTTACTTCTGCTATTATAAAGTTGGTGGAGGTGCTGTGGATGGTTTTCTGGAGGCTGTGTTGTGAGCTGCTGCAAACAGTCAGGGAGGACAGAGGATTTGGTGACCCAACTCTGGACGAGGTTTGGGGACTGTAGTTACAGTGTCTCTCGAGATGCTTCTCTCTTTGTGTTGGGAATTCCTGGACGGGGTAGATCTTATAATCCGTGTTAAGGAGGGAGACCAGACGCCAGTTCGTAAGCAAGCAGAGATCACCCCTCTTCAGCAACAGGATGACAACCGCCCTGTGCCACGAGAGGGGCACCTCACGGGTCGCCAGGCTTTCCCCCAGGACCCGCATGTATTTGTCCCCCAGGGCGTCCACGAACACGCTGCCAAACTCCATGGTCAGCTCATCCTGCCACAGCGATTTGCTCCTTGAGAACTGGTGGAGGGCACCGTACAGCTCCGCCAATGTGAGCGGAGACTCCAATCCTTTGGCAGCCTCCGGGCTGACCTTCGGCAGGTCCTCCTATAAAACTCTGCACGTGTCCTCGCTGGAGGGGTTCAGAGAAAACAACACACTGTAATAGGTACGGTCCATGAAGCCCATTCCCTCCGGATCTGTGATGGAGGATCCGTCATCTGCCAGCAGCTCAACGAGCTGCTTATGGACCCCCGGCCATTTTTCCAGTGAGTAGAAGAAACAGGAAATCTTCCAGTCCAAATCTTCCAGGATCTGGATCTGCGACCTTAAATATGCGCCTCGGGACGATATGAATTGCAGGTCCCTCAGCGCGCCCTTCTTCTCTTTGCACACCTGTCACAGCGTGGGGTCTGTGATGGCCCGATTGAGATGGGACTCCAAGTCTAGTACCTCCCTCTCTAGGCGCCATTCTCGGTTTCCCACCTCTTGGTCGACTCCTTTGCTTACTTCTGACAGAAGACATGGATGTGAGGCTTGCCACATCCCGCCATAGACTCAGGGAGAGGACGCCCCCCTGCTTCCTTCTCCAGCCGGCCCAGATCGACGGAATGAGTCATGGAATTGCTCGTCCTCCAGCAGCCAGTTGTAAAAAGTGCCAGTACACGGTACCCTCCCGTGTGCAGAGTGGAGTTAACTCCGCCCACACCAGGTGGTAGTCTGAGCACGGCACCAGCCACATGAAGGCCACCAAGATGCAGGAGGCGTATGCCTGTGAAATGTAGAGTCGGTCAATTCGGAACTCTCCTCCTGAGGCCTCCTGATGAGGGCACTGGAGTTGGAATGGAGATTCCACCAGGCGACCACCAAGTCGAGGGAGTTGATCCATCAAGTCACCCTGCCACTCCAGGAGCCAGGTAGCATCGTCTCCCAATGTGGGTTTCCTGCAGAAAGCTCATCGCATATCTCCCTTCCCTGAGGACTGTGAGATTGTGAAAACGGCTGAGAGACGCCCCCTGCTCTTGTTGATGTTGAGTCTGGCTATGGATATCTTCATGTCAACAATACCACCATCCTGTCACCAATACCTTACTGTGAGGAGAGAGTGGAACTGCTCATCGCCTTCCACTCCCCCAGCAATCCAGAGAGGACACATTGAACAGACATCGCACGATCTTTTTCACATTTACCACCCACCTTGAGGGCAAGACGGACAGACCTGATGATCAGCACCAGCTCCACACACTGGTCAAGGGCCAGCTGAACTTTATTGTGACAATCCCTGCAAGCAGCAATGAAGTTCCGGAGTTCTGCAATGGGCATGAGAGGAGACTCGGTAGGAGGCATGAGGGAGTCCACCGCCTCAATGGCAATGGATTCAAGGTCGTCCTCCGTGCCCCACACCGAGTCCCCATCCTCCTCCGTGCCATCACCGCCCGTGGCCTACACATCCACCACACTCTGTGGAGTGGAAATCCAGGCCACGACAGCTAGTCTCACCTCCCTCATGATCGAACCCGCAGGATCGATGGTGGAGGAGTCATTCCTAGATTCCTCTGGGGAAACTAGGAATATGAGTGCCTGTGGTTCAGGACACCCTCTCCCCCTCCGTCCCCGGGCTTGTGATCAGCCTAGGGGGAGGCAGTTGTGTCTCGACACTGGAAATCCAGCCGGAGCGGGACCCGAGGAAAAGAGAGGAGGCCATCTCCCACCCTGCCAGCGCCACAATACCAGCAGACAGGGCACTGTTAACATTATTCAAATCAACCTCCAGGGCGGATCCATCCTGGATGGCAGGAACAGGTGGCCGAGAGCGTTGACCCTCACAGGTCTCAGCCCCACCCAGGACACCGGACCCAGTGGGAGATGGAATGCTTTCTCCTGGTGGATCCACAGTCTCCCCCATCAGGGGAGGGGAGCTTCACCACTACCACCCCCCCCCCCCAACCTCGCGTGCTGTGAAAGGTACAGAGGCTTCTGTACCCACTCCATTTTGTGGGATAAAAAGCTGTAACTTAGGCCTCGAGCTCCAATGGTACTGGTAGCGCAGGGAGTCCGAGGACCAACCAGGAGACAGACCCTGTTCCTCTCGGCAATCTGCAGTGAAGGGACGCCTCCTTCTCTTATTCATGGAGAGGTGAGGAGGTTCAGAGACCTCGGTCTCATTAGACATCTCTGTTTCTACCTCCAAACCCTCCACTGTGTAGAGGAAGATTTACTCTGGATCTAACCCCGTTTGTTTTAAAGCTGGCCTTTATACCTCAGGCCCCTTTTGTATTTTAGTCGATGGGGACTTTATTCCCCAGGTCCCCTTTATATAAATTTTAAAATAATTTTATTAAAATAGATAAATAAATCAAATACTCAAATTAAAATGCAATTCTCGGCATTACTGATGCATCTTTTTTCTTTGTATCCCAGCCCCTGCGGTATCCACCGATGGTGGAAGGCCTCAAGTGTGCCAGATTCTGAATAGATCCCTGTTAAAGACAGGAACTTCAGTCCGTGTCATCCACACCCATAGCGGCAGGAGGTGGAAAGAGGGTTTTCAAGGTTTTTACCTACAGGAACAATCAAAGTGCCAGAGCTCACATTTCCTCTGTCCCTGAGTGTCATTACTCATTATGCCCCCTGGAGGAACACCTCTCTCTCTCTCTCACTCACTCACTCCCTCTCTCACTCTCTCTCTCTCTCTCTCTCTCTGTCTCTCTTTCTCTCTGTCTCCTTCCCAGCTGAAAGCAATTGCTATTTAACACTCCAACATCCATGTTATCAAAACTTTTGTCCTCCCCACTCACACCAGTTTAAAATGTAACGATACACACATGTTAAACAACCAGCTACTTTCAGACAGCATGCAGGACCAGACGTAACTGACCGTAATAGACACTGGCTGAGACAGACAAAGAAATCAAACAGGAAACTTCAAATACAAAAACAGACCCACTTACTCAAACACAAGCTTATCCTCCTGTTCTCTTCAGAGATTGTTTCAGCCTTACTGTGGCTCCGAAAGATTTCCTTTCCTTTTATATCTCAATCTCACACGTGATTTGGTGGGATTGAGAGTAACAGACTGTTCCATTCGGTGTTGTCACCACATTAACGGGACAGCCTGTCAAGGAGGTTACCTTAACGGGACAGATTGGTAAACGTTCTCCCGCTCCAACATTGTCCACATCTGAGGCCTCCTGCTCCGTTTTAGTACCACCTGTGTGATACTCTGCTTTTTGTGACGGCTGCTACACCCGCCTGGGAGCTGCTTTCCCTCTGGGTTTGCAATCACTGAAAGTTGGACCTGCACTGTGCATGCTCTGTCTTCCGGTGGGGTCACTCCTGTAACTCCCTAAGGACACCTCTAGAATCCTCTAACATCTGGGTCAACTGGACATTATCCTGTGTAAAACTAACAATATGTTTCTCTGCAAACTCTAACTGCTGCTGAACTGCACAAGCCTGTCCTGCATTAAGTGTCTGTTGTTGTATAGTGACATCAAAGTACACTAGCTTATTGTGTAACTCATGTAGCTGTGTCTGCTGCTGCTGCTGGGTCTGTTCACTTTGAGCTACCATTTCTCTCACCTGTGACTCTCACACTTCTTCATCGCACTGTGCACGGTGTGATGCTGGATATGGAGTCAGATTTAAAGTCTTTTCACCCTTCTGATGTTTAGCCAAGACGTGTACCTGGATAAACTTCACTATATTTTAAAAGGAACGTGTGCATGCTTCCATCGACAGTCTCCTAACAGGGACTGGATATTGTCCATATTACACTTAGTGCTGAACTCTTCCTCATATGTTTCCCAGAGACCCTTCTTCCCATTGTCTTTTTGTGACATAATGTGTATTTAAAGAGACATCAAAGGGTCAGTATAATCGTCTGCCCCTCAAAAGAGTTTATCCCTGCAAGAATTTTCACTGGTCAAACGAATATTCCTATGTTTGCAAAACTTTGCTACAACAGCCTCGGTTTGCATTGTAGTCAAAGTCCCGGGTTTCAGCTCCACTTGTAAGATCTGGGGTTTGATTTAATGTAATTGTCAGACTTAGGTCAAGTACAATGACAGTCTATGTTGGGAGATCAGATCTAAAAGGGACTTGCAGCTCAGACTAGTTATCAAACTACATGGATACAAGGCTGTTTTCACAAGCTTCACAGACTGAATGAAGTTCTGCACAATAAGCAGAACATGGTGATACTGAGCAAAGGGAAGTGGTCAGCAGTTGTGTTCACAATGGAACACCCGGTGCGCAACCTCCGGTTAACTGTGGAACCTTGTCTCTTCATTGGAGTCTATCTTCTGTCTTCTTCTTGATGATGATGTGCGCTTTTGGGGTCTTACAAGCTCTTAATTTAGACACATTTCCCAGCTTGGTTCTGTTCCATATTAGGTAAAAGGCCATTTCTGTTCATTTGATTGGTCAGTCATTAACTAACTACCCTTCCATGATGGTACTTTGAGCCTGGTTTAAGTCATTGTCATTGTCGTTCAGTGGGGTGTGGGGGGGGGAGGGGCCTCTAGATTCCAGATGCCTTGACTCTATGAATTCCTTTACAATGTCTTGTTTTGAAATGCAAATAAAGTAGAAATTCTCGAAGTAGCAGTTTGTAAGACGTCAGGAATGTAAGGGATTTGCATTGTTTAATTGTCCTGTGGTTCAAAATGTGTCTGCGACCAGGAATGAAATCTGCTATTTTTTGTTCTGTTAACAATCCTGATGCATCTGTAACATCCACAAGGGGTGATGAAATTACTGAAGGAAATGTAAACACATGCTCACCAGCAAGGCAGTCTCTCATATCATCGTCTGAACAAAGAATTAGACATCTCATTGGACAATTGTAGCCTACGGTGGATTTTGATAGGACAGTGTGATCTTGTCAGTGAAACATTCAGCCCACCTTGATATGAAAGGTGCAAAATCATTGGAAATAGTGATTCTGTGATAAGGTCGAGGAGATTGGTCAGCTACAGAACGATTAGCAGGGAGGGAAATGCTCACTGGGTTATCATGTATGCATGACTCTTTGCAACATGTTTGTGACTAATGGGTGTATTGTTCACCGGTACATTGTGAATGGGTATTTTGTATAATTGTTAACTAGTAGTATTCCTACTGAATCTAGCACAGTCATTGGTGTTTAATTTGAGCTTTGAGTGCTGTCTCATTCTTTCTTGTAATTCTCATGTTTGAACCATAGAGTAACCAATCAAAAATATGACAGTTTATAAACAACATTTGTTTATATATGTGGAGATGAGGCTTCACATTATCATTGTCAGGAATGTAGACACAAAGACCTGTGTCCAGAGTTATGTCCTAGACAGTTTATAAACAACATTTGTTTATATATGTGGACATGAGGCTTCACATTATCATTGCCAGGAATGTAGACACAAAGACCTGTGTCCAGAGTTATGTCCTAGACAGTTTATAAACAACATTTGTTTATATATGTGGACATGAGGCTTCACATTATCATTGTCAGGAATGTAGACACAAAGACCTGTGTCCAGAGTTATGACCTAGACAGTTTATAAACAACATTTGTTTATATATGTGGACATGAGGCTTCACATTATCATTGCCAGGAATGTAGACACAAAGACCTGTGTCCAGAGTTATGTCCTAGACATTTTATAAACAACATTTGTTTATATATGTGGACATGAGGCTTCACATTATCATTGTCAGGAATGTAGACACAAAGACCTGTGTCCAGAGTTATGTCTGAGACAGTTATAAACAACATTTGTTTATATATGTGGACATGAGGCTTCACATTATCATTGTCAGGAATGTAGACACAAAGACATGTGTCCAGAGTTATGTCCGAGACAGTTTATAAACAACATTTGTTTATATATGTGGACATGAGGCTTCACATTATCATTGTCAGGAATGTAGACACAAAGACCTGTGTCCAGAGTTATGTCCTAGACAGTTTATAAACAACATTTGTTTATATATGTGGACATGAGGCTTCACATTATCATTGTCAGGAATGTAGACACAAAGACCTGTGTCCAGAGTTATGTCCTAGACAGTTTATAAACAACATTTGTTTATATATGTGGACATGAGGCTTCACATTATCATTTCCAGGAATGTAGACACAAAGACCTGTCTCCAGAGTTATGTCCGAGACAGTTTATAAACAACATTTGTTTATATATGTGGACATGAGGCTTCACAATATCATTGCCAGGAATGTAGACACAAAGACCTGTGTCCAGAGTTATGTCCGAGACAGTTTATAAACAACATTTGTTTATATATGTGGACATGAGGCTTCACATTATCATTGTCAGGAATGTAGACACAAAGACCTGTGTCCAGAGTTATGTCCTAGACAGTTTATAAACAACATTTGTTTATATATGTGGACATGAGGCTTCACATTATCATTGTCAGGAATGTAGACACAAATACCTGTGTCCAGAGATATGTCCTAGACAGTTTATAAAAAACATTTGTATATATATGTGGACATGAGGCTTCACATTATCATTGCCAGGAATGTAGACACAAAGACCTGTGTCCAGAGTTATGTCCGAGACAGTTTATAAACAACATTTGTTTATATATGTGGACATGAGTCTTCACATTATCATTGCCAGGAATGTAGACACAAAGACCTGTGTCCAGAGTTATGTCCGAGACAGTTTATAAACAACATTTGTTTATATATGTGGACATGAGGCTTCACATTATCATTGTCAGGAATGTAGACAGAAAGACCTGTGTCCAGAGTTATGTCCGAGACAGTTTATAAACAACATTTGTTTATATATGTGGTCATGAGGCTTCACATTATCATTGTCAGGAATGTAGACACAAAGACCTGTGTCCAGAGTTATCTCCTAGACAGTTTATAAACAACATTTGTTTATATATGTGGACATGAGGCTTCACATTATCATTGCCAGGAATGTAGACACAAAGACCTGTGTCCAGAGTTATGTCCTAGACAGTTTATAAACAACATTTGTTTATATATGTGGACATGAGGCTTCAAATTATCATTGCCAGGAATGTAGACACAAAGACCTGTGTCCAGAGTTATGTCCTAGACAGTTTATAAACAACATTTGTTTATATATGTGGACATGAGGCTTCACATTATCATTACCAGGAATGTAGACACAAAGACCTGTGTCCAGAGTTATGTCCTAGACAGTTTATAAACAACATTTGTTTATATATGTGGACATGAGGCTTCACATTATCATTGTCAGGAATGTCGACACAAAGACCTGTGTCCAGAGTTATGTCCGAGACAGTTTATAAACAACATTTGTTTATATATGTGGACATGAGGCTTCACATTATCATTGCCAGGAATGTAGGCACAAAGACCTGTGTCCAGAGATATCTCCTAGACAGTTTATAAACAACATTTGTTTATATATGTGGACATGAGGCTTCACATTATCATTGTCAGGAATGTAGACACAAAGACCTCCGTCCAGAGTTATGTCCTGGACAGTTTATAAACAACATTTGTTTATATATGTGGACATGAGGCTTCACATTATCATTGCCAGGAATGTAGACACAAAGACCTGTGTCCAGAGTTATGTCCTAGACAGTTTATAAACAACATTTGTTTATATATGTGGACATGAGGCTTCACATTATCATTGTCAGGAATGTAGACACAAAGACCTCCGTCCAGAGTTATGTCCTAGACAGTTTATAAACAACATTTGTTTATATATGTGGACATGAGGCTTCACATTATCATTGCCAGGAATGTAGGCACAAAGACCTGTGTCCAGAGTTATGTCCGAGACAGTTTATAAACAACATTTGTTTATATATGTGGACATGAGGCTTCACATTATCATTGTCAGGAATGTAGACACAAAGACCTGTGTCCAGAGTTATGTCCTAGACAGTTTATAAACAACATTTGTTTATATATGTGGACATGAGGCTTCACATTATCATTGTCAGGAATGTAGACACAAAGACCTGTGTCCAGAGTTATGTCCTAGACAGTTTATAAACAACATTTGTTTATATATGTGGACATGAGGCTTCACATTATCATTGTCAGGAATGTAGACACAAAGACCTGTGTCCAGAGTTATGTCCGAGACAGTTTATAAACAACATTTGTTTATATATGTGGACATGAGTCTTCACATTATCATTGTCAGGAATGTAGACACAAAGACCTGTGTCCAGAGTTATGTCCGAGACAGTTTATAAACAACATTTGTTTATATATGTGGACATGAGGCTTCACATTATCATTGTCAGGAATGTAGACACAAAGACCTGTGTCCAGAGTTATGTCCTAGACAGTTTATAAACAACATTTGTTTATATATGTGGACATGAGGCTTCACATTATCATTGCCAGGAATGTAGACACAAAGACCTGTATCCAGAGTTATGTCCTAGACAGTTTATAAACAACATTTGTTTATATATGTGGACATGAGGCTTCACATTATCATTGTCAGGAATGTAGACACAATGACCTGTGTCCAGAGTTATGTCCTAGACAGTTTATAAACAACATTTGTTTATATATGTGGACATGAGGCTTCACATTATCAAAATCAGGAATGTAGACACAAAGACCTGTGTCCAGAGTTATGTCCTAGACAGTTTATAAACAACATTTGTTTATATATGTGGACATGAGGCTTCACATTATCATTGCCAGGAATGTAGACACAAAGACCTGTGTCCAGAGTTATGTCCTAGACAGTTTATAAACAACATTTGTTTATATATGTGGACATGAGGCTTCACATTATCATTGCCAGGAATGTAGACACAAAGACCTCCGTCCAGAGTTATGTCCGAGACAGTTTATAAACAACATTTGTTTATATATGTGGACATGAGGCTTCACATTATCATTGCCAGGAATGTAGACACAAAGACCTGTGTCCAGAGTTAAGTCCTAGACAGTTTATAAACAACATTTGTTTATATATGTGGACATGAGGCTTCACATTATCATTGTCAGGAATGTAGACACAAAGACCTGTGTCCAGAGTTATGTCCTAGACAGTTTATAAACAACATTTGTTTATATATGTGGACATGAGGCTTCACATTATCATTGTCAGGAATGTAGACACAAAGACCTCCGTCCAGAGTTATGTCCTGGACAGTTTATAAACAACATTTGTTTATATATGTGGACATGAGGCTTCACATTATCATTGCCAGGAATGTAGACACAAAGACCTGTGTCCAGAGTTATGTCCTAGACAGTTTATAAACAACATTTGTTTATATATGTGGACATGAGGCTTCACATTATCATTGTCAGGAATGTAGACACAAAGACCTCCGTCCAGAGTTATGTCCTAGACAGTTTATAAACAACATTTGTTTATATATGTGGACATGAGGCTTCACATTATCATTGCCAGGAATGTAGGCACAAAGACCTGTGTCCAGAGTTATGTCCGAGACAGTTTATAAACAACATTTTTTTATATATGTGGACATGAGGCTTCACATTATCATTGTCAGGAATGTAGACACAAAGACCTGTGTCCAGAGTTATGTCCTAGACAGTTTATAAACAACATTTGTTTATATATGTGGACATGAGGCTTCACATTATCATTGTCAGGAAGGTAGACACAAAGACCTGTGTCCAGAGTTATGTCCTAGACAGTTTATAAACAACATTTGTTTATATATGTGGACATGAGGCTTCACATTATCATTGTCAGGAATGTAGACACAAAGACCTGTGTCCAGAGTTATGTCCGAGACAGTTTATAAACAACATTTGTTTATATATGTGGACATGAGTCTTCACATTATCATTGTCAGGAATGTAGACACAAAGACCTGTGTCCAGAGTTATGTCCGAGACAGTTTATAAACAACATCTGTTTATATATGTGGACATGAGGCTTCACATTATCATTGCCAGGAATGTAGACACAAAGACCTGTGTCCAGAGTTATGTCCTAGACAGTTTATAAACAACATTTGTTTATATATGTGGACATGAGGCTTCACATTATCATTGCCAGGAATGTAGACACAAAGACCTGTGTCCAGAGTTATGTCCGAGACAGTTTATAAACAACATTTGTTTATATATGTGGACATGAGGCTTCACATTATCATTGTCAGGAATGTAGACACAAAGACCTGTGTCCAGAGTTATGTCCTAGACAGTTTATAAACAACATTTGTTTATATATGTGGACATGAGGCTTGACATTATCATTGTCAGGAATGTAGACACAAAGACCTGTGTCCAGAGTTATGTCCTAGACAGTTTATAAACAACATTTGTTTATATATGTGGACATGAGGCTTCACATTATCATTGCCAGGAATGTAGACACAAAGACCTCCGTCCAGAGTTATGTCCGAGACAGTTCATAAACAACATTTGTTTATATATGTGGACATGAGGCTTCACATTATCATTGCCAGGAATGTAGACACAAAGACCTGTGTCCAGAGTTAAGTCCTAGACAGTTTATAAACAACATTTGTTTATATATGTGGACATGAGGCTTCACATTATCATTGTCAGGAATGTAGACACAAAGACCTGTGTCCAGAGTTATGTCCTAGACAGTTTATAAACAACATTTGTTTATATATGTGGACATGAGGCTTCACATTATCATTGTCAGGAATGTAGACACAAAGACCTCCGTCCAGAGTTGTGTCCTGGACAGTTTATAAACAACATTTGTTTATATATGTGGACATGAGGCTTCACATTATCATTGCCAGGAATGTAGACACAAAGACCTGTGTCCAGAGTTATGTCCTAGACAGTTTATAAACAACATTTGTTTATATATGTGGACATGAGGCTTCACATTATCATTGTCAGGAATGTAGACACAAAGACCTCCGTCCAGAGTTATGTCCGAGACAGTTTATAAACAACATTTGTTTATATATGTGGACATGAGGCTTCACATTATCATTGCCAGGAATGTAGGCACAAAGACCTGTGTCCAGAGTTATGTCCGAGACAGTTTATAAACAACATTTGTTTATATATGTGGACATGAGGCTTCACATTATCATTGTCAGGAATGTAGACACAAAGACCTGTGTCCAGAGTTATGTCCTAGACAGTTTATAAACAACATTTGTTTATATATGTGGACATGAGGCTTCACATTATCATTGTCAGGAATGTAGACACAAAGACCTGTGTCCAGAGTTATGTCCTAGACAGTTTATAAACAACATTTGTTTATATATGTGGACATGAGGCTTCACATTATCATTGTCAGGAATGTAGACACAAAGACCTGTGTCCAGAGTTATGTCCGAGACAGTTTATAAACAACATTTGTTTATATATGTGGACATGAGTCTTCACATTATCATTGTCAGGAATGTAGACACAAAGACCTGTGTCCAGAGTTATGTCCGAGACAGTTTATAAACAACATTTGTTTATATATGTGGACATGAGGCTTCACATTATCATTGCCAGGAATGTAGACACAAAGACCTGTGTCCAGAGTTATGTCCTAGACAGTTTATAAACAACATTTGTTTATATATGTGGACATGAGGCTTCACATTATCATTGCCAGGAATGTAGACACAAAGACCTGTGTCCAGAGTTATGTCCGAGACAGTTTATAAACAACATTTGTTTATATATGTGGACATGAGGCTTCACATTATCATTGTCAGGAATGTAGACACAAAGACCTGTGTCCAGAGTTATGTCCTAGACAGTTTATAAACAACATTTGTTTATATATGTGGACATGAGGCTTCACATTATCATTGTCAGGAATGTAGACACAAAGACCTGTGTCCAGAGTTATGTCCTAGACAGTTTATAAACAACATTTGTTTATATATGTGGACATGAGGCTTCACATTATCATTGTCAGGAATGTAGACACAAATACCTGTGTCCAGAGTTATGTCCGAGACAGTTTATAAACAACATTTGTTTATATATGTGGACATGAGGCTTCACATTATCATTGCCAGGAATGTAGACACAATGACCTGTATCCAGAGTTATCTCCTAGACAGTTTATAAACAACATTTGTTTATATATGTGGACATGAGGCTTCACATTATCATTGCCAGGAATGTAGACACAAAGACCTGTGTCCAGAGTTATGTCCTAGACAGTTGAGAAACAACATTTGTTTATATATGTGGACATGAGGCTTCACATTATCATTGTCAGGAATGTAGACACAAAGACCTGTCTCCAGAGTTATGTCCGAGACAGTTTATAAACAACATTTGTTTATATATGTGGACATGAGGCTTCACATTATCATTGCCAGGAATGTAGACACAAAGTCCTGTGTCCAGAGTTATGTCCGAGACAGTTTATAAACAACATTTGTTTATATATGTGGACATGAGGCTTCACATTATCATTGTCAGGAATGTAGACACAAAGACCTGTGTCCAGAGTTATGTCCGAGACAGTTTATAAACAACATTTGTTTATATATGTGGACATGAGGCTTCACATTATCATTGTCAGGAATGTAGACACAAAGACCTGTGTCCAGAGTTATGTCCGAGACAGTTTATAAACAACATTTGTTTATATATGTGGACATGAGGCTTCACATTATCATTGTCAGGAATGTAGACACAAAGACCTCTGTCCAGAGTTATGTCCGAGACAGTTTATAAACCACATTTGTTTATATATGTGGACATGAGGCTTCACATTATCATTGTCAGGAATGTAGACACAAAGACCTGTGTCCAGAGTTATGTCCTAGACAGTTTATAAACAACATTTGTTTATATATGTGGACATGAGGCTTCACATTATCATTGTCAGGAATGTAGACACAAAGACCTGAGTCCAGAGTTATGTCCGAGACAGTTTATAAACAACATTTGTTTATATATGTGGACATGAGGCTTCACATTATCATTGCCAGGAATGCAAGCACAAAGACCTGTGTCCAGAGTTATGTCCCAGACAGTTTATAAACAACATTTGTTTATATATGTGGACATGAGGCTTCACATTATCATTGTCAGGAATGTAGACACAAAGACCTGTGTCCAGAGTTATGTCCTAGACAGTTTATAAACAACATTTGTTTATATATGTGGACATGAGGCTTCACATTATCATTGTCAGGAATGTAGACACAAAGACCTGTGTCCAGAGTTATGTCCTAGACAGTTTATAAACAACATTTGTTTATATATGTGGACATGAGGCTTCACAGTATCATTGTCAGGAATGTAGACACAAAGACCTGTGTCCAGAGTTATGTCCGAGACAGTTTATAAACAACATTTGTTTATATATGTGGACATGAGGCTTCACATTATCATTGCCAGGAATGTAGGCACAAAGACCTGTGTCCAGAGTTATGTCCCAGACAGTTTATAAACAACATTTGTTTATATATGTGGACATGAGGCTTCACATTATCATTGCCAGGAATGTAGGCACAAAGACCTGTGTCCAGAGTTATGTCCTAGACAGTTTATAAACAACATTTGTTTATATATGTGGACATGAGGCTTCACATTATCATTGCCAGGAATGTAGACACAAATACCTGTGTCCAGAGTTATGTCCGAGACAGTTTATAAACAACATTTGTTTATATATGTGGACATGAGGCTTCACATTATCATTGTCAGGAATGTAGACACAAAGACCTGTGTCCAGAGTTATGTCCGAGACAGTTTATAAACATCATTTGTTTATATATGTGGACATGAGGCTTCACATTATCATTGCCAGGAATGCAAGCACAAAGACCTGTGTCCAGAGTTATGTCCCAGACAGTTTATAAACAACATTTGTTTATATATGTGGACATGAGGCTTCACATTATCATTGTCAGGAATGTAGACACAAAGACCTGTGTCCAGAGTTATGTCCTAGACTGTTTATAAACAACATTTGTTTATATATGTGGACATGAGGCTTCACATTATCATTGTCAGGAATGTAGACACAAAGACCTGTGTCCAGAGTTATGTCCTAGACAGTTTATAAACAACATTTGTTTATATATGTGGACATGAGGCTTCACAGTATCATTGTCAGGAATGTAGACACAAAGACCTGTGTCCAGAGTTATGTCCGAGACAGTTTATAAACAACATTTGTTTATATATGTAGACATGAGGCTTCACATTATCATTGCCAGGAATGTAGGCACAAAGACCTGTGTCCAGAGTTATGTCCCAGACAGTTTATAAACAACATTTGTTTATATATGTGGACATGAGGCTTCACATTATCATTGCCAGGAATGTAGGCACAAAGACCTGTGTCCAGAGTTATGTCCTAGACAGTTTATAAACAACATTTGTTTATATATGTGGACATGAGGCTTCACATTATCATTGCCAGGAATGTAGACACAAATACCTGTGTCCAGAGTTATGTCCGAGACAGTTTATAAACAACATTTGTTTATATATGTGGACATGAGGCTTCACATTATCATTGTCAGGAATGTAGACACAAATACCTGTGTCCAGAGATATGTCCGAGACAGTTTATAAACAACATTTGTTTATATATGTGGACATGAGGCTTCACATTATCATTGCCAGGAATGTAGACACAAAGACCTGTGTCCAGAGTTATGTCCTAGACAGTTTATAAACAACATTTGTTTATATATGTGGACATGAGGCTTCACATTATCATTGTCAGGAATGTAGACACAAAGACCTCTGTCCAGAGTTATGTCTGAGACAGTTTATAAACAACATTTGTTTATATATGTGGACATGAGGCTTCACACTATCATTGCCAGGAATGTAGACACAAAGACCTGTGTCCAGAGGTATGTCCTAGACAGTTGATAAACAACATTTGTTTATATATGTGGACATGAGGCTTCACATTATCATTGCCAGGAATGTAGACACAAAGACCTGTGTCCAGAGTTATGTCCTAGACAGTTTATAAACAACATTTGTTTATATATGTGGACATGAGGCTTCACATTATCATTGCCAGGAATGTAGGCACAAAGAACTGTATCCCGAGTTATGTCCGAGACAGTTTATAAACAACATTTGTTTATATATGTGGACATGAGGCTTCACATTATCATTGTCAGGAATGTAGACACAAAGACCTGTGTCCAGAGTTATGTCCTAGACAGTTTATAAACAACATTTGTTTATATATGTGGACATGAGGCTTCACATTATCATTGTCAGGAATGTAGACACAAAGACCTGTGTCCAGAGTTATGTCCTAGACAGTTTATAAACAACATTTGTTTATATATGTGGACATGAGGCTTCACATTATCATTGTCAGGAATGTAGACACAAAGACCTGTGTCCAGAGTTATGTCCGAGACAGTTTATAAACAACATTTGTTTATATATGTGGACATGAGGCTTCACATTATCATTGCCAGGAATGTAGACACAAAGACCTGTGTCCAGAGTTATGTCCTAGAAAGTTTATAAACAACATTTGTTTATATATGTGGACATGAGGCTTCACATTATCATTGTCAGGAATGTAGGCACAAAGACCTGTGTCCAGAGTTATGTCCTAGACAGTTTATAAACAACATTTGTTTATATATGTGGACATGAGGCTTCACATTATCATTGCCAGGAATGTAGACACAAAGACCTGTGTCCAGAGTTATGTCCTAGACAGTTTATAAACAACATTTGTTTATATATGTGGACATGAGGCTTCACATTATCATTGCCAGGAATGTAGACACAAAGACCTGTGTCCAGAGTTATGTCCTAGACAGTTTATAAACAACATTTGTTTATATATGTGGACATGAGGCTTCACATTATCATTGTCAGGAATGTAGACACAAAGACCTCCGTCCAGAGTTATGTTCTAGACAGTTTATAAAGAACATTTGTTTATATATGTGGACATGAGGCTTCACATTATCATTGCCAGGAATGTAGACACAAAGACCTGTGTCCAGAGTTGTGTCCTAGACAGTTTATAAACAACATTTGTTTATATATGTGGACATGAGGCTTCACATTATCATTGCCAGGAATGTAGACACAAAGACCTGTGTCCAGAGTTATGTCCGAGACAGTTTATAAACAACATTTGTTTATATATGTGGACATGAGGCTTCACATTATCATTGTCAGGAATGTAGACACAAAGACCTGTGTCCAGAGTTATGTCCTAGACAGTTTATAAACAACATTTGTTTATATATGTGGACATGAGGCTTCACATTATCATTGTCAGGAATGTAGACACAAAGACCTGTGTCCAGAGTTATGTCCTAGACAGTTTATAAACAACATTTGTTTATATATGTGGACATGAGGCTTCACATTATCATTGCCAGGAATGTAGACACAAAGACCTCCGTCCAGAGTTATGTCCGAGACAGTTTATAAACAACATTTGTTTATATATGTGGACATGAGGCTTCACATTATCATTGCCAGGAATGTAGACACAAAGACCTGTGTCCAGAGTTAAGTCCTAGACAGTTTATAAACAACATTTGTTTATATATGTGGACATGAGGCTTCACATTATCATTGTCAGGAATGTAGACACAAAGACCTGTGTCCAGAGTTATGTCCTAGACAGTTTATAAACAACATTTGTTTATATATGTGGACATGAGGCTTCACATTATCATTGTCAGGAATGTAGACACAAAGACCTCCGTCCAGAGTTATGTCCTGGACAGTTTATAAACAACATTTGTTTATATATGTGGACATGAGGCTTCACATTATCATTGCCAGGAATGTAGACACAAAGACCTGTGTCCAGAGTTATGTCCTAGACAGTTTATAAACAACATTTGTTTATATATGTGGACATGAGGCTTCACATTATCATTGTCAGGAATGTAGACACAAAGACCTCCGTCCAGAGTTATGTCCGAGACAGTTTATAAACAACATTTGTTTATATATGTGGACATGAGGCTTCACATTATCATTGCCAGGAATGTAGGCACAAAGACCTGTGTCCAGAGTTATGTCCGAGACAGTTTATAAACAACATTTGTTTATATATGTGGACATGAGGCTTCACATTATCATTGTCAGGAATGTAGACACAAAGACCTGTGTCCAGAGTTATGTCCTAGACAGTTTATAAACAACATTTGTTTATATATGTGGACATGAGGCTTCACATTATCATTGTCAGGAATGTAGACACAAAGACCTGTGTCCAGAGTTATGTCCTAGACAGTTTATAAACAACATTTGTTTATATATGTGGACATGAGGCTTCACATTTTCATTGTCAGGAATGTAGACACAAAGACCTGTGTCCAGAGTTATGTCCGAGACAGTTTATAAACAACATTTGTTTATATATGTGGACATGAGGCTTCACATTATCATTGTCAGGAATGTAGACACAAAGACCTGTGTCCAGAGTTATTTCCGAGACAGTTTATAAACAACATTTGTTTATATATGTGGACATGAGGCTTCACATTATCATTGCCAGGAATGTAGACACAAAGACCTGTGTCCAGAGTTATGTCCTAGACAGTTTATAAACAACATTTGTTTATATATGTGGACATGAGGCTTCACATTATCATTGCCAGGAATGTAGACACAAAGACCTGTGTCCAGAGTTATGTCCGAGACAGTTTATAAACAACATTTGTTTATATATGTGGACATGAGGCTTCACATTATCATTGTCAGGAATGTAGACACAAAGACCTGTGTCCAGAGTTATGTCCTAGACAGTTTATAAACAACATTTGTTTATATATGTGGACATGAGGCTTCACATTATCATTGTCAGGAATGTAGACACAAAGACCTGTGTCCAGAGTTATGTCCTAGACAGTTTATAAACAACATTTGTTTATATATGTGGACATGAGGCTTCACATTATCATTGTCAGGAATGTAGACACAAATGCCTGTGTCCAGAGTTATGTCCGAGACAGTTTATAAACAACATTTGTTTATATATGTGGACATGAGGCTTCACATTATCATTGCCAGGAATGTAGACACAATGACCTGTATCCAGAGTTATCTCCTAGACAGTTTATAAACAACATTTGTTTATATATGTGGACATGAGGCTTCACATTATCATTGCCAGGAATGTAGACACAAAGACCTGTGTCCAGAGTTATGTCCTAGACAGTTGAGAAACAACATTTGTTTATATATGTGGACATGAGGCTTCACATTATCATTGTCAGGAATGTAGACACAAAGACCTGTCTCCAGAGTTATGTCCGAGACAGTTTATAAACAACATTTGTTTATATATGTGGACATGAGGCTTCACATTATCATTGCCAGGAATGTAGACACAAAGACCTGTGTCCAGAGTTATGTCCGAGACAGTTTATAAACAACATTTGTTTATATATGTGGACATGAGGCTTCACATTATCATTGTCAGGAATGTAGACACAAAGACCTGTGTCCAGAGTTATGTCCTAGACAGTTTATAAACAACATTTGTTTATATATGTGGACATGAGGCTTCACATTATCATTGTCAGGAATGTAGACACAAAGACCTGAGTCCAGAGTTATGTCCGAGACAGTTTATAAACAACATTTGTTTATATATGTGGACATGAGGCTTCACATTATCATTGCCAGGAATGCAGGCACAAAGACCTGTGTCCAGAGTTATGTCCCAGACAGTTTATAAACAACATTTGTTTATATATGTGGACATGAGGCTTCACATTATCATTGTCAGGAATGTAGACACAAAGACCTGTGTCCAGAGTTATGTCCTAGACTGTTTATAAACAACATTTGTTTATATATGTGGACATGAGGCTTCACAGTATCATTGTCAGGAATGTAGACACAAAGACCTGTGTCCAGAGTTATGTCCGAGACAGTTTATAAACAACATTTGTTTATATATGTGGACATGAGGCTTCACATTATCATTGTCAGGAATGTAGACACAAATACCTGTGTCCAGAGTTATGTCCGAGACAGTTTATAAACAACATTTGTTTATATATGTGGACATGAGGCTTCACATTATCATTGCCAGGAATGTAGGCACAAAGACCTGTGTCCAGAGTTATGTCCCAGACAGTTTATAAACAACATTTGTTTATATATGTGGACATGAGGCTTCACATTATCATTGCCAGGAATGTAGGCACAAAGACCTGTGTCCAGAGTTATGTCCTAGACAGTTTATAAACAACATTTGTTTATATATGTGGACATGAGGCTTCACATTATCATTGCCAGGAATGTAGACACAAATACCTGTGTCCAGAGTTATGTCCGAGACAGTTTATAAACAACATTTGTTTATATATGTGGACATGAGGCTTCACATTATCATTGTCAGGAATGTAGACACAAATACCTGTGTCCAGAGTTATGTCCGAGACAGTTTATAAACAACATTTGTTTATATATGTGGACATGAGGCTTCACATTATCATTGCCAGGAATGTAGACACAAAGACCTGTGTCCAGGGTTATGTCCTAGACAGTTTATAAACAACATTTGTTTATATATGTGGACATGAGGCTTCACATTATCATTGTCAGGAATGTAGACACAAAGACCTCTGTCCAGAGTTATGTCTGAGACAGTTTATAAACAACATTTGTTTATATATGTGGACATGAGGCTTCACACTATCATTGCCAGGAATGTAGACACAAAGACCTGTGTCCAGAGGTATGTCCTAGACAGTTTATAAACAACATTTGTTTATATATGTGGACATGAGGCTTCACATTATCATTGCCAGGAATGTAGACACAAAGACCTGTGTCCAGAGTTATGTCCTAGACAGTTTATAAACAACATTTGTTTATATATGTGGACATGAGGCTTCACATTATCATTGCCAGGAATGTAGGCACAAAGAACTGTATCCCGAGTTATGTCCGAGACAGTTTATAAACAACATTTGTTTATATATGTGGACATGAGGCTTCACATTATCATTGTCAGGAATGTAGAAACAAAGACCTGTGTCCAGAGTTATGTCCTAGACAGTTTATAAACAACATTTGTTTATATATGTGGACATGAGGCTTCACATTATCATTGTCAGGAATGTAGACACAAAGACCTGTGTCCAGAGTTATGTCCTAGACAGTTTATAAACAACATTTGTTTATATATGTGGACATGAGGCTTCACATTATCATTGTCAGGAATGTAGACACAAAGACCTGTGTCCAGAGTTATGTCCGAGACAGTTTATAAACAACATTTGTTTATATATGTGGACATGAGGCTTCACATTATCATTGCCAGGAATGTAGACACAAAGACCTGTGTCCAGAGTTATGTCCTAGAAAGTTTATAAACAACATTTGTTTATATATGTGGACATGAGGCTTCACATTATCATTGTCAGGAATGTAGGCACAAAGACCTGTGTCCAGAGTTATGTCCTAGACAGTTTATAAACAACATTTGTTTATATATGTGGACATGAGGCTTCACATTATCATTGCCAGGAATGTAGACACAAAGACCTGTGTCCAGAGTTATGTCCTAGACAGTTTATAAACAACATTTGTTTATATATGTGGACATGAGGCTTCACATTATCATTGCCAGGAATGTAGACACAAAGACCTGTGTCCAGAGTTATGTCCTAGACAGTTTATAAACAACATTTGTTTATATATGTGGACATGAGGCTTCACATTATCATTGTCAGGAATGTAGACACAAAGACCTCCGTCCAGAGTTATGTCCTAGACAGTTTATAAACAACATTTGTTTATATATGTGGACATGAGGCTTCACATTATCATTGCCAGGAATGTAGACACAAAGACCTGTGTCCAGAGTTGTGTCCTAGACAGTTTATAAACAACATTTGTTTATATATGTGGACATGAGGCTTCACATTATCATTGTCAGGAATGTAGACACAAAGACCTGTGTCCAGAGTTATGTCCTAGACAGTTTATAAACAACATTTGTTTATATATGTGGACATGAGGCTTCACATTATCATTGTCAGGAATGTAGACACAAAGACCTGTGTCCAGAGTTATGTCCGAGACAGTTTATAAACAACATTTGTTTATATATGTGGACATGAGGCTTCACATTATCATTGCCAGGAATGTAGACACAAAGACCTGTGTCCAGAGTTATGTCCTAGACAGTTTATAAACAACGTTTGTTTATATATGTGGACATGAGGCTTCACATTATCATTGTCAGGAATGTAGACACAAAGACCTGTGTCCAGAGTTATGTCCTAGACAGTTTATAAACAACATTTGTTTATATATGTGGACATGAGGCTTCACATTATCATTGCCAGGAATGTAGACACAAAGACCTGTGTCCAGAGTTATGTCCTAGACAGTTTATAAACAACATTTGTTTATATATGTGGACATGAGGCTTCACATTATCATTGTCAGGAATGTAGACACAAAGACCTGCGTCCAGAGTTATGTCCTAGACAGTTTATAAACAACATTTGTTTATATATGTGGACATGAGGCTTCACATTATCATTGTCAGGAATGTAGACACAAAGACCTGTGTCCAGAGTTATGTCCTAGACAGTTTATAAACAACATTTGTTTATATATGTGGACATGAGGCTTCACCTTATCATTGTCAGGAATGTAGACACAAAGACCTGTGTCCAGAGTTATGTCCGAGACAGTTTATAAACAACATTTGTTTATATATGTGGACATGAGGCTTCACATTATCATTGCCAGGAATGTAGACACAAATGCCTGTGTCCAGAGTTATGTCCGAGACAGTTTATAAACAACATTTGTTTATATATGTGGACATGAGGCTTCACATTATCATTGTCAGGAATGTAGACACAAAGACCTGTGTCCAGAGTTATGTCCTCGACAGTTTATAAACAACATTTGTTTATATATGTGGACATGAGGCTTCACATTATCATTGTCAGGAATGTAGACACAAAGACCTGTGTCCAGAGTTATGTCCGAGACAGTTTATGAACAACATTTGTTTATATATGTGGACATGAGGCTTCACATTATCATTGTCAGGAATGTAGACACAAAGACCTGTGTCCAGAGTTATGTCCGAGACAGTTTATAAACAACATTTGTTTATATATGTGGACATGAGGCTTCACATTATCATTGTCAGGAATGTAGACACAAAGACCTGTGTCCAGAGTTATGTCCGAGACAGTTTATAAACAACATTTGTTTATATATGTGGACATGAGGCTTCACATTATCATTGTCAGGAATGTAGACACAAAGACCTGTGTCCAGAGTTATGTCCTAGACAGTTTATAAACAACATTTGTTTATATATGTGGACATGAGGCTTCACATTATCATTGTCAGGAATGTAGACACAAAGACCTGTGTCCAGAGTTATGTCCGAGAAAGTTTATAAACAACATTTGTTTATATATGTGGACATGAGGCTTCACATTATCATTGCCAGGAATGTAGACACAAAGACCTGTGTCCAGAGTTATGTCCTAGACAGTTTATAAACAACATTTGTTTATATATGTGGACATGAGGCTTCACATTATCATTGTCAGGAATGTAGACACAAAGACCTGTGTCCAGAGTTATGTCCTAGACAGTTTATAAACAACATTTGTTTATATATGTGGACATGAGGCTTCACATTATCATTGTCAGGAATGTAGACACAAAGACCTGTGTCCAGAGTTATGTCCTAGACAGTTTATAAACAACATTTGTTTATATATGTGGACATGAGGCTTCACCTTATCATTGTCAGGAATGTAGACACAAAGACCTGTGTCCAGAGTTATGTCCGAGACAGTTTATAAACAACATTTGTTTATATATGTGGACATGAGGCTTCACATTATCATTGCCAGGAATGTAGACACAAATGCCTGTGTCCAGAGTTATGTCCGAGACAGTTTATAAACAACATTTGTTTATATATGTGGACATGAGGCTTCACATTATCATTGTCAGGAATGTAGACACAAAGACCTGTGTCCAGAGTTATGTCCTCGACAGTTTATAAACAACATTTGTTTATATATGTGGACATGAGGCTTCACATTATCATTGTCAGGAATGTAGACACAAAGACCTGTGTCCAGAGTTATGTCCGAGACAGTTTATGAACAACATTTGTTTATATATGTGGACATGAGGCTTCACATTATCATTGTCAGGAATGTAGACACAAAGACCTGTGTCCAGAGTTATGTCCGAGACAGTTTATAAACAACATTTGTTTATATATGTGGACATGAGGCTTCACATTATCATTGTCAGGAATGTAGACACAAAGACCTGTGTCCAGAGTTATGTCCGAGACAGTTTATAAACAACATTTGTTTATATATGTGGACATGAGGCTTCACATTATCATTGTCAGGAATGTAGACACAAAGACCTGTGTCCAGAGTTATGTCCTAGACAGTTTATAAACAACATTTGTTTATATATGTGGACATGAGGCTTCACATTATCATTGTCAGGAATGTAGACACAAAGACCTGTGTCCAGAGTTATGTCCGAGAAAGTTTATAAACAACATTTGTTTATATATGTGGACATGAGGCTTCACATTATCATTGCCAGGAATGTAGACACAAAGACCTGTGTCCAGAGTTATGTCCTAGACAGTTTATAAACAACATTTGTTTATATATGTGGACATGAGGCTTCACATTATCATTGTCAGGAATGTAGACACAAAGACCTGTGTCCAGAGTTATGTCCTAGACAGTTTATAAACAACATTTGTTTATATATGTGGACATGAGGCTTCACATTATCATTGCCAGGAATGTAGACACAAAGACCTGTGTCCAGAGTTATGTCCTAGACAGTTTATAAACAACATTTGTTTATATATGTGGACATGAGGCTTCACATTATCATTGTCAGGAATGTAGACACAAAGACCTGTGTCCAGAGTTATGTCCTAGACAGTTTATAAACAACATTTGTTTATATATGTGGACATGAGGCTTCACATTATCATTGTCAGGAATGTAGACACAAAGACCTGTGTCCAGAGTTATGTCCTAGACAGTTTATAAACAACATTTGTTTATATATGTGGACATGAGGCTTCACCTTATCATTGTCAGGAATGTAGACACAAATACCCGTGTCCAGAGTTATGTCCGAGACAGTTTATAAACAACATTTGTTTATATATGTGGACATGAGGCTTCACCTTATCATTGTCAGGAATGTAGACACAAATACCCGTGTCCAGAGTTATGTCCGAGACAGTTTATAAGCAACATTTGTTTATATATGTGGACATGAGGCTTCACATTATCATTGTCAGGAATGTAGACACAAAGACCTGTGTCCAGAGTTATGTCCTAGACAGTTTATAAACAACATTTGTTTATATATGTGGACATGAGGCTTCACATTATCATTGTCAGGAATGTAGACACAAAGACCTGTGTCCAGAGTTATGTCCGAGACAGTTTATAAACAACATTTGTTTATATATGTGGACATGAGGCTTCACATTATCATTGCCAGGAATGTAGACACAAATACCTGTGTCCAGCGTTATGTCCGAGACAGTTTATAAACAACATTTGTTTATATATGTGGACATGAGGCTTCACATTATCATTGTCAGGAATGTAGACACAAAGACCTGTGTCCAGAGTTATGTCCTGGACAGTTTATAAACAACATTTGTTTATATATGTGGACATGAGGCTTCACATTATCATTGTCAGGAATGTAGACACAAAGACCTGTGTCCAGAGTTATGTCCGAGACAGTTTATGAACAACATTTGTTTATATATGTGGACATGAGGCTTCACATTATCATTGTCAGGAATGTAGACACAAAGACCTGTGTCCAGAGTTATGTCCGAGACAGTTTATAAACAACATTTGTTTATATATGTGGACATGAGGCTTCACATTTTCATTGTCAGGAATGTAGACACAAAGACCTGTGTCCAGAGTTATGTCCGAGACAGTTTATAAACAACATTTGTTTATATATGTGGACATGAGGCTTCACATTATCATTGTCAGGAATGTAGACACAAAGACCTGTGTCCAGAGTTATGTCCGAGACAGTTTATAAACAACATTTGTTTATATATGTGGACATGAGGCTTCACATTATCATTGTCAGGAATGTAGACACAAAGAACTGTGTCCAGAGTTATGTCCGAGACAGTTTATAAACAACATTTGTTTATATATGTGGACATGAGGCTTCACATTATCATTGTCAGGAATGTAGACACAAAGACCTCTGTCCAGAGTTATGTCCTGGACAGTTTATAAACAACATTTGTTTATATATGTGGACATGAGGCTTCACATTATCATTGTCAGGAATGTAGACACAAAAACCTGTGTCCAGAGTTATGTCCTGGACAGTTTATAAACAACATTTGTTTATATATGTGGACATGAGGCTTCACATTATCATTGCCAGGAATGCAGACACAAAGACCTGTGTCCAGAGTTATGCCCTAGACAGTTTATAAACAACATTTGTTTATATATGTGGACATGAGGCTTCACATTATCATTGTCAGGAATGTAGACACAAAGACCTCTGTCCAGAGTTATGTCCTGGACAGTTTATAAACAACATTTGTTTATATATGTGGACATGAGGCTTCACATTATCATTGTCAGGAATGTAGACACAAAGACCTGTGTCCAGAGCTATGTCCTGGACAGTTTATAAACAACATTTGTTTATATATGTGGACATGAGGCTTCACATTATCATTGTCAGGAATGTAGACACAAAGACCTGTGTCCAGAGTTATGTCCGAGACAGTTTATAAACAACATTTGTTTATATATGTGGACATGAGGCTTCACATTATCATTGTCAGGAATGTAGACACAAAGACCTGTGTCCAGAGTTATGTCCGAGACAGTTTATAAACAACATTTGTTTATATATGTGGACATGAGGCTTCACATTATCATTGTCAGGAATGTAGACACAAAGACCTGTTTCCAGAGTTATGTCCGAGACAATTTATAAACAACATTTGTTTATATATGTGGACATGAGGCTTCACATTATCATTGTCAGGAATGTAGACACAAAGACCTGTGTCCAGAGTTATGTCCGAGACAGTTTATAAACAACATTTGTTTATATATGTGGACATGAGGCTTCACATTATCATTGCCAGGAATGTAGACACAAAGACCTGTGTCCAGAGTTATGTCCTAGACAGTTTATAAACAACATTTGTTTATATATGTGGACATGAGGCTTCACATTTTCATTGTCAGGAATGTAGGCACAAAGACCTGTGTCCAGAGTTATGTCCCGGACAGTTTATAAACAACATTTGTTTATATATGTGGACATGAGGCTTCAAATTGTCATTGTCAGGAATGTAGACACAAAGACCTGTGTCCAGAGTTATGTCCGAGACAGTTGATAAACAACATTTGTTTATATATGTGGACATGAGGCTTCACATTATCATTGTCAGGAATGTAGACACAAAGACCTGTGTCCAGAGTTATGTCCGAGACAGTTTATAAACAACATTTGTTTATATATGTGGACATGAGGCTTCACATTATCATTGTCAGGAATGTAGACACAAAGACCTGTGTCCAGAGTTATGTCCGAGACAGTTTATAAACAACATTTGTTTATATATGTGGACATGAGGCTTCACATTATCATTGCCAGGAATGTAGACACAAAGACCTGTGTCCAGAGTTATGTCCTAGACAGTTTATAAACAACATTTTTTTATATATGTGGACATGAGGCTTCACATTATCATTGTCAGGAATGTAGACACAAAGACCTGTGTCCAGAGTTATGTCCGAGACAGTTTATAAACAACATTTGTTTATATATGTGGACATGAGGCTTCACATTATCATTGTCAGGAATGTAGACACAAAGAACTGTGTCCAGAGTTATGTCCGAGACAGTTTATAAACAACATTTGTTTATATATATGGACATGAGGCTTCACTTTATCATTGTCAGGAATGTAGGCACAAAGACCTGTGTCCAGAGTTATGTCCTGGACAGTTTATAAACAACATTTGTTTATATATGTGGACATGAGGCTTCACATTATCATTGTCAGGAATGTAGACACAAAGACCTGTGTCCAGAGTTATGTCCTAGACAGTTTATAAACAACATTTGTTTATATATGTGGACATGAGGCTTCACATTATCATTGCCAGGAATGTAGACACAAAGACCTGTGTCCAGAGTTATGTCCTGGACAGTTTATAAACAACATTTGTTTATATATGTGGACATGAGGCTTCACATTATCATTGCCAGGAATGTAGACACAAAGACCTGTGTCCAGAGTTATGTCCGAGACAGTTTATAAACAACATTTGTTTATATATGTGGACATGAGGCTTCACATTATCATTGCCAGGAATGTAGACACAAAGACCTGTGTCCAGAGTTATGTCCGAGACAGTTTATAAACAACATTTGTTTATATATGTGGACATGAGGCTTCACATTATCATTGCCAGGAATGTAGACACAAAGACCTGTGTCCACAGATATGTCCTAGACAGTTTATAAACAACATTTGTTTATATATGTGGACATGAGGCTTCACATTATCATTGCCAGGAATGTAGACACAAAGACCTGTGTCCAGAGTTATGTCCTAGACAGCTTATAAACAACATTTGTTTATATATGTGGACATGAGGCTTCACATTATCATTGTCAGGAATGTAGACACAAAGACCTGTGTCCAGAGTTATGTCCGAGACAGTTTATAAACAACATTTGTTTATATATGTGGACATGAGGCTTCACATTATCATTGTCAGGAATGTAGACACAAAGACCTGTGTCCAGAGTTATGTCCTAGACAGTTTATAAACAACATTTGTTTATATATGTGGACATGAGGCTTCACATTATCATTGTCAGGAATGTAGACACAAAGACCTGTGTCCAGAGTTATGTCCGAGACAGTTTATAAACAACATTTGTTTCTTTATGTGGACATGAGGCTTCACATTATTATTGCCATGAATGTAGACACAAAGACCTATGTCCAGAGTTATGTCCTAGACAGTTTATAAACAACATTTGTTTATATATGTGGACATGAGGCTTCACATTATCATTGCCAGGAATGTAGACACAAAGACCTGTGTCCAGAGTTATGTCCGAGACAGTTTATAAACAACATTTGTTTATATATGTGGACATGAGGCTTCACATTATCATTGCCAGGAATGTAGACACAAAGACCTGTGTCCAGAGTTATGTCCGAGAAAGTTTATAAACAACATTTGTTTATATATGAGGACATGAGACTTCACATTATCATTGTCAGGAATGTAGACACAAAGACCTGTGTCCACAGTTATGTCCGAGACAGTTTATAAACAACATTTGTTTATATATGTGGACATGAGGCTTCACATTATCATTGTCCGGAATGTAAACACAAAGACCTGTGTCCAGAGTTATGTCCTAGACAGTTTATAAACAACATTTGTTTATATATGTGGACATGAGGCTTCACATTATCATTGTCAGGAATGTAGACACAAAGACCTGTGTCCAGAGTTATGTCCGAGACAGTTTATAAACAACATTTGTTTATATATGTGGACATGAGGCTTCACATTATCATTGCCAGGAATGTAGACACAAAGACCTGTATCCAGAGTTCTGTCCGAGACAGTTTATAAACAACATTTGTTTATATATGTGGACATGAGGCTTCACATTATCATTGTCAGGAATGTAGACACAAAGACCTGTGTCCAGAGTTATGTCCTAGACAGTTTATAAACAACATTTGTTTATATATGTGGACATGAGGCTTCACATTATCATTGTCAGGAATGTAGACACAAAGACCTGTGTCCAGAGTTATGTCCGAGACAGTTTATAAACAACATTTGTTTATATATGTGGACATGAGGCTTCACATTATCATTGCCAGGAATGTAGACACAAAGACTTGTGTCCAGAGTTATGTCCTTGACAGTTTATAAACAACATTTGTTTATATATATGGACATGAGGCTTCACATTATCATTGTCAGGAATGTAGACACAAAGACCTGTGTCCAGAGTTATGTCCTAGACAGTTTATAAACAACATTTGTTTATATATGTGGACATGAGGCTTCACATTATCATTGTCAGGAATGTAGACACAAAGACCTGTGTCCAGAGTTATGTCCGAGACAGTTTATAAACAACATTTGTTTATATATGTGGACATGAGGCTTCACATTATCATTTCCAGGAATGTAGGCACAAAGACCTGTGTCCAGAGTTATGTCCGAGACAGTTTATAAACAACATTTGTTTATATATGTGGACATGAGGCTTCACATTATCATTTCCAGGAATGTAGGCACAAAGACCTGTGTCCAGAGTTATGTCCGAGACAGTTTATAAACAACATTTGTTTATATATGTGGACATGAGGCTTCACATTATCATTGTCTGGAATGTAGACACAAATACCTGTGTCCAGAGTTATGTCCGAGACAGTTTATAAACAACATTTGTTTATATATGTGGACATGAGGCTTCACATTATCATTGCCAGGAATGTAGACACAAAGACCTGTGTCCAGAGTTATGTCCTAGACAGTTTATAAACAACATTTGTTTATATATGTGGACATGAGGCTTCACATTATCATTGCCAGGAATGTAGACACAAAGACCTCTGTCCAGAGTTATGTCCTAGACAGTTTATAAACAACATTTGTTTATATATGTGGACATGAGGCTTCACATTATCATTGCCAGGAATGTAGACACAAAGACCTGTGTCCAGAGTTATGTCCTAGACAGTTTCTCAACAACATTTGTTTATATATGTGGACATGAGGCTTCACATTATCATTGTCAGGAATGTAGACACAAATACCTGTGTCCAGAGTTATGTCCGAGACAGTTTATAAACAACATTTGTTTATATATGTGGACATGAGGCTTCACATTATCATTGCCAGGAATGTAGACACAAAGACCTCTGTCCAGAGTTATGTCCTAGACAGTTTATAAACAACATTTGTTTATATGTGTGGACATGAGGCTTCACATTATCATTGCCAGGAATGTAGACACAAAGACCTGTGTCCAGAGTTATGTCCTAGACAGTTTATAAACAACATTTGTTTATATATGTGGACATGAGGCTTCACATTATCATTGTCAGGAATGTAGGCACAAAGACCTGTGTCCAGAGTTATGTCCGAGACAGCTTATAAACAACATTTGTTTATATATGTGGACATGAGGCTTCACATTATCATTGTCAGGAATGTAGACACAAAGACCTGTGTCCAGTGTTATGTCCGAGACAGTTTATAAACAACATTTGTTTATATATATGGACATGAGGCTTCACATTATCATTGTCAGGAATGTAGACACAAAGACCTGTGTCCAGAGTTATGTCCGAGACAGTTTATAAACAACATTTGTTTATATATGTGGACATGAGGCTTCACATTATCATTGCCAGGAATGTAGACACAAAGACCTGTGTCCAGAGTTATGTCCGAGACAGTTTATAAACAACATTTGTTTATATATGTGAACATGAGGCTTCACATTATCATTGTCAGGAATGTAGACACAAAGACCTCTGTCCAGAGTTATGTCAGAGACAGTTTATAAAGAACATTTGTTTATATATGTGGACATGAGGCTTCACATTATCATTGTCAGGAATGTAGACACAAAGACCTGTGTCCAGAGTTATGTCATGGACAGTTTATAAACAACATTTGTTTATATATGTGGACATGAGGCTTCACATTATCATTGCCAGGAATGTAGACACAAAAACCTGTGTCCAGTGTTATGTCCTGGACAGTTTATAAACAACATTTGTTTATATATGTGGACATGAGGCTTCACATTATCATTGTCAGGAATGTAGACACAAAGACCTGTGTCCAGAGTTATGTCCTAGACAGTTTATAAACAACATTTGTTTATATATGTGGACATGAGGCTTCACATTATCATTGTCAGGAATGTAGACACAAAGACCTGTGTCCAGAGTTATGTCCGAGACATTTTATAAACAACATTTGTTTATATATGTGGACATGAGGCTTCACATTATCATTGTCAGGAATGTAGACACAAAGACCTGTGTCCAGAGTTATGTCCGAGACAGTTTATAAACAACATTTGTTTATATATGTGGACATGAGGCTTCACATTATCATTTCCAGGAATGTAGGCACAAAGACCTGTGTCCAGAGTTATGTCCGAGACAGTTTATAAACAACATTTGTTTATATATGTGGACATGAGGCTTCACATTATCATTGTCTGGAATGTAGACACAAATACCTGTGTCCAGAGTTATGTCCGAGACAGTTTATAAACAACATTTGTTTATATATGTGGACATGAGGCTTCACATTATCATTGCCAGGAATGTAGACACAAAGACCTGTGTCCAGAGTTATGACCTAGACAGTTTATAAACAACATTTGTTTATATATGTGGACATGAGGCTTCACATTATCATTGCCAGGAATGTAGACACAAAGACCTCTGTCCAGAGTTATGTCCTAGACAGTTTATAAACAACATTTGTTTATATATGTGGACATGAGGCTTCACATTATCATTGCCAGGAATGTAGACACAAAGACCTGTGTCCAGAGTTATGTCCTAGACAGTTTCTCAACAACATTTGTTTATATATGTGGACATGAGGCTTCACATTATCATTGTCAGGAATGTAGACACAAATACCTGTGTCCAGAGTTATGTCCGAGAAAGTTTCTCAACAACATTTGTTTATATATGTGGACATGAGGCTTCACATTATCATTGCCAGGAATGTAGACACAAAGACCTCTGTCCAGAGTTATGTCCTAGACAGTTTATAAACAACATTTGTTTATATGTGTGGACATGAGGCTTCACATTATCATTGCCAGGAATGTAGACACAAATACCTGTGTCCAGAGTTATGTCCGAGACAGCTTATAAACAACATTTGTTTATATATGTGGACATGAGGCTTCACATTATCATTGTCAGGAATGTAGACACAAAGACCTGTGTCCAGTGTTATGTCCGAGACAGTTTATAAACAACATTTGTTTATATATATGGACATGAGGCTTCACATTATCATTGTCAGGAATGTAGACACAAAGACCTGTGTCCAGAGTTATGTCCGAGACAGTTTATAAACAACATTTGTTTATATATGTGGACATGAGGCTTCACATTATCATTGCCAGGAATGTAGACACAAAGACCTGTGTCCAGAGTTATGTCCGAGACAGTTTATAAACAACATTTGTTTATATATGTGAACATGAGGCTTCACATTATCATTGTCAGGAATGTAGACACAAAGACCTCTGTCCAGAGTTATGTCCGAGACAGTTTATAAAGAACATTTGTTTATATATGTGGACATGAGGCTTCACATTATCATTGTCAGGAATGTAGACACAAAGACCTGTGTCCAGAGTTATGTCATGGACAGTTTATAAACAACATTTGTTTATATATGTGGACATGAGTCTTCACATTATCATTGCCAGGAATGTAGACACAAAGAACTCTGTCCAGTGTTATGTCCTGGACAGTTTATAAACAACATTTGTTTATATATGTGGACATGAGGCTTCACATTATCATTGTCAGGAATGTAGACACAAAGACCTGTGTCCAGAGTTATGTCCGAGACAGTTTATAAACAACATTTGTTTATATATGTGGACATGAGGCTTCACATTATCATTGTCAGGAATGTAGACACAAAGACCTGTGACCAGAGTTATGTCCTAGACAGTTTATAAACAACATTTGTTTATATATGTGGACATGAAGCTTCACATTATCATTGTCAGGAATGTAGACACAAAGACCTGTGTCCAGAGTAATGTCCTGGACAGTTTATAAACAACATTTGTTTATATATGTGGACATGAGGCTTCACATTATCATTGCCAGGAATGTAGACACAAAGACCTGTGTCCAGAGTTATGTCCTGGACAGTTTATAAATAACATTTGTTTATATATGTGGACATGAGGCTTCACATTATCATTGTCAGGAATGTAGACACAAAGACCTGTGTCCAGAGTTATGTCCGAGACAGTTTATAAACAACATTTGTTTATATATGTGGACATGAGGCTTCACATTATCATTGTCAGGAATGTAGACACAAAGACCTGTGTCCAGAGTTATGTCCGAGACAGTTTATAAACAACATTTGTTTATATATGTGGACATGAGGCTTCACATTATCATTGTCAGGAATGTAGACACAAAGACCTGTGTCCAGAGTTATGTCCGAGACAGTTTATAAACAACATTTGTTTATATATGTGGACATGAGGCTTCACATTATCATTGTCAGGAATGTAGACACAAAGACCTGTGTCCAGAGTTATGTCCGAGACAGTTTATAAACAACATTTGTTTATATATGTGGACATGAGGCTTCACATTATCATTGTCAGGAATGTAGACACAAAGACCTGTGTCCAGAGTTATGTCCTAGACAGTTCATAAACAACATTTGTTTATATATGTGGACATGAGGCTTCACATTATCATTGCCAGGAATGTAGACACAAAGACCTGTGTCCAGAGTTATGTCCTAGACAGTTTATAAACAACATTTGTTTATATATGTGGACATGAGGCTTCACATTATCATTGCCAGGAATGTAGACACAAAAACCTGTCTCCAGAGTTATGTCCTAGACAGTTTCTCAACAACATTTGTTTATATATGTGGACATGAGGCTTCACATTATCATTGTCAGGAATGTAGACACAAAGACCTGTGTCCAGAGTTATGTCCGAGACAGTTTATAAACAACATTTGTTTATATATGTGGACATGAGGCTTCACATTATCATTGCCAGGAATGTAGACACAAAGACCTGTCTCCAGAGTTATGTCCTAGACAGTTTATAAACAACATTTGTTTATATATGTGGACATGAGGCTTCACATTATCATTGCCAGGAATGTAGACACAAAGACCTGTGTCCAGAGTTATGTCCGAGACAGTTTATAAACAACATTTGTTTATATATGTGGACATGAGGCTTCACATTATCATTGTCCGGAATGTAGACACAAAGACCTGTGTCCAAAGTTATTTCCTAGACAGTTTATAAACAACATTTGTTTATATATGTGGACATGAGGCTTCACATTATCATTGCCAGGAATGTAGACACAAATACCTGTGTCCAGAGTTATGTCCGAGACAGTTTATAAACAACATTTGTTTATATATGTGGACATGAGGCTTCACATTATCATTGCCAGGAATGTAGACACAAAGACCTGTGTCCAGAGTTATGTCCTAGACAGTTTATAAACAACATTTGTTTATATATGTGGACATGAGGCTTCACATTATCATTGTCAGGAATGTAGACACAAAGACCTGTGTCCAGAGTTATGTCCGAGACAGTTTATAAACAACATTTGTTTATATATGTGGACATGAGGCTTCACATTATCATTGCCAGGAATGTAGACACAAAGACCTGTGTCCAGAGTTATGTCCTAGACAGTTTATAAACAACATTTGTTTAAATATGTGGACATGAGGCTTCACATTATCATTGTCAGGAATGTAGACACAAAGACCTGTGTCCAGAGTTATGTCCTGGACAGTTTATAAACAACATTTGTTTATATATGTGGACATGAGGCTTCACATTATCATTGCCAGGAATGTAGACACAAAGACCTGTGTCCAGAGTTCTGTCCTAGACAGTTTATAAACAACATTTGTTTATATATGTGGACATGAGGCTTCACATTATCATTGTCAGGAATGTAGACACAAAGACCTGTGTCCAGAGTTCTGTCCTAGACAGTTTATAAACAACATTTGTTTATATATGTGGACATGAGGCTTCACATTATCATTGTCAGGAATGTAGACACAAAGACCTGTGTCCAGAGTTATGTCCGAGACAGTTTATAAACAACATTTGTTTATACATGTGGACATGAGGCTTCACATTATCATTGCCAGGAATGTAGACACAAAGACCTGTGTCCAGAGTTATGTCCGAGACAGTTTATAAACAACATTTGTTTATATATGTGGACATGAGGTTTCACATTATCATTGTCAGGAATGTAGACACAAATACCTGTGTCCAGAGTTATGTCCCAGACAGTTTATAAACAACATTTGTTTATATATGTGGACATGAGGCTTCACATTATCATTGCCAGGAATGTAGACACAAAGACCTGTGTCCAGAGTTATGTCCGAGACAGTTTATAAACAACATTTGTTTATATATGTGGACATGAGGCTTCACATTATCATTGTCAGGAATGTAGACACAAAGACCTGTGTCCAGAGTTATGTCCTAGACAGTTTATAAACAACATTTGTTTATATATGTGGACATGAGGCTTCACATTATCATTGCCAGGAATGTAGACACAAAGACCTGTGTCCAGAGTTATGTCCCAGACAGTTTATAAACAACATTTGTTTATATATGTGGACATGAGGCTTCACATTATCATTGCCAGGAATGTAGACACAAAGACCTGTGTCCAGAGTTATGTCCGAGACAGTTTATAAACAACATTTGTTTATATATGTGGACATGAGGCTTCACATTATCATTGCCAGGAATGTAGACATAAAGACCTGTGTCCAGAGTTATGTCCTAGACAGTTTATAAACACCATTGTTTATATATGTGGACATGAGGCTTCACATTATCATTGCCAGGAATGTAGACACAAAGACCTGTGTCCAGAGTTATGTCTGAGACAGTTTATAAACAACATTTGTTTATATATGTGGACATGAGGCTTCACATTATCATTGTCAGGAATGTAGACACAAAGACCTGTCTCCAGAGTTATGTCCTAGACAGTTTATAAACACCATTTGTTTATATATGTGGACATGAGGCTTCACATTATCATTGCCAGGAATGTAGACACAAAGACCTGTGTCCAGAGTTATGTCCTGGACAGTTTATAAGCAACATTTGTTTATATATGTGGACATGAGGCTTCACATTATCATTGCCAGGAATGTAGACACAAAGACCTGTGTCCAGAGTTATGTCCGAGACAGTTTATAAACAACATTTGTTTATATATGTGGACATGAGGCTTCACATTATCATTGCCAGGAATGTAGACACAAAGACCTGTGTCCAGAGTTATGTCCTAGACAGTTTATAAACACCATTTGTTTATATATGTGGACATGAGGCTTCACATTATCATTGCCAGGAATGTAGACACAAAGACCTGTGTCCAGAGTTATGTCTGAGACAGTTTATAAACAACATTTGTTTATATATGTGGACATGAGGCTTCACATTATCATTGTCAGGAATGTAGACACAAAGACCTGTGTCCAGAGTTATGTCCGAGACAGTTTATAAACAACATTTGTTTATATATGTGGACATGAGGCTTCACATTATCATTTTCAGGAATGTAGACACAAAGACCTGTGTCCAGAGTTATGTCCGAGACAGTTTATAAACAACATTTGTTTATATATGTGGACATGAGGCTTCACATTATCATTTTCAGGAATGTAGACACAAAGACCTGTGTCCAGAGTTCTGTCCTAGACAGTTTATAAACAACATTTGTTTATATATGTGGACATGAGGCTTCACATTATCATTGTCAGGAATGTAGACACAAAGACCTGTGTCCAGAGTTCTGTCCTAGACAGTTTATAAACAACATTTGTTTATATATGTGGACATGAGGCTTCACATTATCATTGTCAGGAATGTAGACACAAAGACCTGTGTCCAGAGTTATGTCCGAGACAGTTTATAAACAACATTTGTTTATACATGTGGACATGAGGCTTCACATTATCATTGCCAGGAATGTAGACACAAAGACCTGTGTCCAGAGTTATGTCCGAGACAGTTTATAAACAACATTTGTTTATATATGTGGACATGAGGTTTCACATTATCATTGTCAGGAATGTAGACACAAATACCTGTGTCCAGAGTTATGTCCCAGACAGTTTATAAACAACATTTGTTTATATATGTGGACATGAGGCTTCACATTATCATTGCCAGGAATGTAGACACAAAGACCTGTGTCCAGAGTTATGTCCGAGACAGTTTATAAACAACATTTGTTTATATATGTGGACATGAGGCTTCACATTATCATTGCCAGGAATGTAGACATAAAGACCTGTGTCCAGAGTTATGTCCTAGACAGTTTATAAACACCATTTGTTTATATATGTGGACATGAGGCTTCACATTATCATTGCCAGGAATGTAGACACAAAGACCTGTGTCCAGAGTTATGTCTGAGACAGTTTATAAACAACATTTGTTTATATATGTGGACATGAGGCTTCACATTATCATTGTCAGGAATGTAGACACAAAGACCTGTCTCCAGAGTTATGTCCTAGACAGTTTATAAACACCATTTGTTTATATATGTGGACATGAGGCTTCACATTATCATTGCCAGGAATGTAGACACAAAGACCTGTGTCCAGAGTTATGTCCTGGACAGTTTATAAGCAACATTTGTTTATATATGTGGACATGAGGCTTCACATTATCATTGCCAGGAATGTAGACACAAAGACCTGTGTCCAGAGTTATGTCCGAGACAGTTTATAAACAACATTTGTTTATATATGTGGACATGAGGCTTCACATTATCATTGCCAGGAATGTAGACACAAAGACCTGTGTCCAGAGTTATGTCCTAGACAGTTTATAAACACCATTTGTTTATATATGTGGACATGAGGCTTCACATTATCATTGCCAGGAATGTAGACACAAAGACCTGTGTCCAGAGTTATGTCTGAGACAGTTTATAAACAACATTTGTTTATATATGTGGACATGAGGCTTCACATTATCATTGTCAGGAATGTAGACACAAAGACCTGTGTCCAGAGTTATGTCCGAGACAGTTTATAAACAACATTTGTTTATATATGTGGACATGAGGCTTCACATTATCATTGCCAGGAATGTAGACACAAAGACCTGTGTCCAGAGTTATGTCCGAGACAGTTTATAAACAACATTTGTTTATATATGTGAACATGAGGCTTCACATTATCATTGTCAGGAATGTAGACACAAAGACCTCTGTCCAGAGTTATGTCCGAGACAGTTTATAAAGAACATTTGTTTATATATGTGGACATGAGGCTTCACATTATCATTGTCAGGAATGTAGACACAAAGACCTGTGTCCAGAGTTCTGTCCTAGACAGTTTATAAACAACATTTGTTTATATATGTGGACATGAGGCTTCACATTATCATTGTCAGGAATGTAGACACAAAGACCTGTGTCCAGAGTTCTGTCCTAGACAGTTTATAAACAACATTTGTTTATATATGTGGACATGAGGCTTCACATTATCATTGTCAGGAATGTAGACACAAAGACCTGTGTCCAGAGTTATGTCCGAGACAGTTTATAAACAACATTTGTTTATACATGTGGACATGAGGCTTCACATTATCATTGCCAGGAATGTAGACACAAAGACCTGTGTCCAGAGTTATGTCCGAGACAGTTTATAAACAACATTTGTTTATATATGTGGACATGAGGTTTCACATTATCATTGTCAGGAATGTAGACACAAATACCTGTGTCCAGAGTTATGTCCCAGACAGTTTATAAACAACATTTGTTTATATATGTGGACATGAGGCTTCACATTATCATTGCCAGGAATGTAGACACAAAGACCTGTGTCCAGAGTTATGTCCGAGACAGTTTATAAACAACATTTGTTTATATATGTGGACATGAGGCTTCACATTATCATTGTCAGGAATGTAGACACAAAGACCTGTGTCCAGAGTTATGTCCTAGACAGTTTATAAACAACATTTGTTTATATATGTGGACATGAGGCTTCACATTATCATTGCCAGGAATGTAGACACAAAGACCTGTGTCCAGAGTTATGTCCCAGACAGTTTATAAACAACATTTGTTTATATATGTGGACATGAGGCTTCACATTATCATTGCCAGGAATGTAGACACAAAGACCTGTGTCCAGAGTTATGTCCGAGACAGTTTATAAACAACATTTGTTTATATATGTGGACATGAGGCTTCACATTATCATTGCCAGGAATGTAGACATAAAGACCTGTGTCCAGAGTTATGTCCTAGACAGTTTATAAACACCATTTGTTTATATATGTGGACATGAGGCTTCACATTATCATTGCCAGGAATGTAGACACAAAGACCTGTGTCCAGAGTTATGTCTGAGACAGTTTATAAACAACATTTGTTTATATATGTGGACATGAGGCTTCACATTATCATTGTCAGGAATGTAGACACAAAGACCTGTCTCCAGAGTTATGTCCTAGACAGTTTATAAACACCATTTGTTTATATATGTGGACATGAGGCTTCACATTATCATTGCCAGGAATGTAGACACAAAGACCTGTGTCCAGAGTTATGTCCTGGACAGTTTATAAACAACATTTGTTTATATATGTGGACATGAGGCTTCACATTATCATTGCCAGGAATGTAGACACAAAGACCTGTGTCCAGAGTTATGTCCGAGACAGTTTATAAACAACATTTGTTTATATATGTGGACATGAGGCTTCACATTATCATTGCCAGGAATGTAGACACAAAGACCTGTGTCCAGAGTTATGTCCTAGACAGTTTATAAACACCATTTGTTTATATATGTGGACATGAGGCTTCACATTATCATTGCCAGGAATGTAGACACAAAGACCTGTGTCCAGAGTTATGTCTGAGACAGTTTATAAACAACATTTGTTTATATATGTGGACATGAGGCTTCACATTATCATTGTCAGGAATGTAGACACAAAGACCTGTGTCCAGAGTTATGTCCGAGACAGTTTATAAACAACATTTGTTTATATATGTGGACATGAGGCTTCACATTATCATTTTCAGGAATGTAGACACAAAGACCTGTGTCCAGAGTTATGTCCGAGACAGTTTATAAACAACATTTGTTTTTATATGTGGACATGAGGCTTCACATTATCATTGTCAGGAATGTAGACACAAAGACCTGTGTCCAGAGTTATGTCCGAGATAGTTTATAAACAACATTTGTTTATATATGTGGACATGAGGCTTCACATTATCATTGTCAGGAATGTAGACACAAAGACCTGTGTCCAGAGTTATGTCCTAGACAGTTTATAAACAACATCTGTTTATATATGTGGACATGAGGCTTCACATTATCATTGCCAGGAATGTAGACACAAAGACCTGTGTCCAGAGTTATGTCCGAGACAGTTTATAAACAACATTTGTTTATATATGTGGACATGAGGCTTCACATTATCATTGTCAGGAATGTAGACACAAAGACCTGTGTCCAGAGTTATGTCATGGACAGTTTATAAACAACATTTGTTTATATATGTGGACATGAGGCTTCACATTATCATTGCCAGGAATGTAGACACAAAGACCTGTGTCCAGAGTTATGTCCTAGACAGTTTATAAACAACATTTGTTTATATATGTGGACATGAGGCTTCACATTATCATTGCCAGGAATGTAGACACAAAGACCTGTGTCCAGAGTTATGTCCTAGACAGTTTATAAACAACATTTGTTTATATATGTGGACATGAGGCTTCACATGATCATTGTCAGGAATGTAGACACAAAGACCTGTGTCCAGAGTTATGTCCGAGACAGTTTATAAACAACATTTGTTTATATATGTGGACATGAGGCTTCACATTATCATTGTCAGGAATGTAGACACAAAGACCTGTGTCCAGAGTTATGTCCTAGACAGTTTATAAACAAAATTTGTTTATATATGTGGACATGAGGCTTCACATTATCATTGCCAGGAATGTAGACACAAAGACCTGTGTCCAGAGTTATGTCCGAGACAGTTTATAAACAACATTTGTTTATATATGTGGACATGAGGCTTCACATTATCATTGTCAGGAATGTAGACACAAAGACCTGTGTCCAGAGTTATGTCCGAGACAGTTTATAAACAACATTTGTTTATATATGTGGACATGAGGCTTCACATTATCATTGTCAGGAATGTAGACACAAAGACCTGTGTCCAGAGTTATGTCCGAGACAGTTTATAAACAACATTTGTTTATATATGTGGACATGAGGCTTCACATTATCATTGTCAGGAATGTAGACACAAAGACCTGTGTCCAGAGTTATGTCCGAGACAGTTTATAAACAACATTTGTTTATATATGTGGACATGAGGCTTCACATTATCATTGTCAGGAATGTAGACACAAAGACCTGTGTCCAGAGTTATGTCCGAGACAGTTTATAAACAACATTTGTTTATATATGTGGACATGAGGCTTCACATTATCATTGCCAGGAATGTAGACACAAAGACCTGTCTCCAGAGTTATGTCCTAGACAGTTTATAAACAACATTTGTTTATATATGTGGACATGAGGCTTCACATTATCATTGTCAGGAAAGTAGACACAAAGACCTGTGTCCAGAGTTATGTCCGAGACAGTTTATAAACAACATTTGTTTATATATGTGGACATGAGGCTTCACATTATCATTGCCAGGAATGTAGACACAAAGACCTGTGTCCAGAGTTATGTCCGAGACAGTTTATAAACAACATTTGTTTATATATGTGGACATGAGGCTTCACATTATCATTTTCAGGAATGTAGACACAAAGACCTGTGTCCAGAGTTATGTCCGAGACAGTTTATAAACACCATTTGTTTATATATGTGGACATGAGGCTTCACATTATCATTGCCAGGAATGTAGACACAAAGACCTGTGTCCAGAGTTATGTCTGAGACAGTTTATAAACAACATTTGTTTATATATGTGGACATGAGGCTTCACATTATCATTGTCAGGAATGTAGACACAAAGACCTGTGTCCAGAGTTATGTCCGAGACAGTTTATAAACAACATTTGTTTATATATGTGGACATGAGGCTTCACATTATCATTTTCAGGAATGTAGACACAAAGACCTGTGTCCAGAGTTATGTCCGAGACAGTTTATAAACAACATTTGTTTTTATATGTGGACATGAGGCTTCACATTATCATTGTCAGGAATGTAGACACAAAGACCTGTGTCCAGAGTTATGTCCGAGATAGTTTATAAACAACATTTGTTTATATATGTGGACATGAGGCTTCACATTATCATTGTCAGGAATGTAGACACAAAGACCTGTGTCCAGAGTTATGTCCTAGACAGTTTATAAACAACATCTGTTTATATATGTGGACATGAGGCTTCACATTATCATTGCCAGGAATGTAGACACAAAGACCTGTGTCCAGAGTTATGTCCGAGACAGTTTATAAACAACATTTGTTTATATATGTGGACATGAGGCTTCACATTATCATTGTCAGGAATGTAGACACAAAGACCTGTGTCCAGAGTTATGTCATGGACAGTTTATAAACAACATTTGTTTATATATGTGGACATGAGGCTTCACATTATCATTGCCAGGAATGTAGACACAAAGACCTGTGTCCAGAGTTATGTCCTAGACAGTTTATAAACAACATTTGTTTATATATGTGGACATGAGGCTTCACATTATCATTGCCAGGAATGTAGACACAAAGACCTGTGTCCAGAGTTATGTCCTAGACAGTTTATAAACAACATTTGTTTATATATGTGGACATGAGGCTTCACATTATCATTGTCAGGAATGTAGACACAAAGACCTGTGTCCAGAGTTATGTCCGAGACAGTTTATAAACAACATTTGTTTATATATGTGGACATGAGGCTTCACATTATCATTGTCAGGAATGTAGACACAAAGACCTGTGTCCAGAGTTATGTCCTAGACAGTTTATAAACAAAATTTGTTTATATATGTGGACATGAGGCTTCACATTATCATTGCCAGGAATGTAGACACAAAGACCTGTGTCCAGAGTTATGTCCGAGACAGTTTATAAACAACATTTGTTTATATATGTGGACATGAGGCTTCACATTATCATTGTCAGGAATGTAGACACAAAGACCTGTGTCCAGAGTTATGTCCGAGACAGTTTATAAACAACATTTGTTTATATATGTGGACATGAGGCTTCACATTATCATTGTCAGGAATGTAGACACAAAGACCTGTGTCCAGAGTTATGTCCGAGACAGTTTATAAACAACATTTGTTTATATATGTGGACATGAGGCTTCACATTATCATTGTCAGGAATGTAGACACAAAGACCTGTGTCCAGAGTTATGTCCGAGACAGTTTATAAACAACATTTGTTTATATATGTGGACATGAGGCTTCACATTATCATTGTCAGGAATGTAGACACAAAGACCTGTGTCCAGAGTTATGTCCGAGACAGTTTATAAACAACATTTGTTTATATATGTGGACATGAGGCTTCACATTATCATTGCCAGGAATGTAGACACAAAGACCTGTCTCCAGAGTTATGTCCTAGACAGTTTATAAACAACATTTGTTTATATATGTGGACATGAGGCTTCACATTATCATTGTCAGGAAAGTAGACACAAAGACCTGTGTCCAGAGTTATGTCCGAGACAGTTTATAAACAACATTTGTTTATATATGTGGACATGAGGCTTCACATTATCATTGCCAGGAATGTAGACACAAAGACCTGTGTCCAGAGTTATGTCCGAGACAGTTTATAAACAACATTTGTTTATATATGTGGACATGAGGCTTCACATTATCATTGTCAGGAATGTAGACACAAAGACCTGTGTCCAGAGTTATGTCCGAGACAGTTTATAAACAACATTTGTTTATATATGTGGACATGAGGCTTCACATTATCATTGTCAGGAATGTAGACACAAAGACCTGTGTCCAGAGTTATGTCCGAGACAGTTTATAAACAACATTTGTTTATATATGTGGACATGAGGCTTCACATTATCATTGTCTGGAATGTAGACACAAATACCTGTGTCCAGAGTTATGTCCGAGACAGTTTATAAACAACATTTGTTTATATATGTGGACATGAGGCTTCACATTATCATTGTCAGGAATGTAGACACAAAGACCTGTGTCCAGAGTTATGTCCTAGACAGTTTATAAACAACATTTGTTTATATATGTGGACATGAGGCTTCACATTATCATTGCCAGGAATGTAGACACAAAGACCTGTGTCCAGAGTTATGTCCGAGACAGTTTATAAACAACATTTGTTTATATATGTGGACATGAGGCTTCACATTATCATTGCCAGGACTGTAGACACAAAGACCTGTGTCCAGAGTTATGTCCGAGACTATTTATAAACAACATTTGTTTATATATGTGGACATGAGGCTTCACATTATCATTGCCAGGAATGTAGACACAAAGACCTGTGTCCAGAGTTATGTCCTAGACAGTTTATAAACACCATTTGTTTATATATGTGGACATGAGGCTTCACATTATCATTGCCAGGAATGTAGACACAAAGACCTGTGTCCAGAGTTATGTCCGAGACAGTTTATAAACAACATTTGTTTATGTATGTGGTCATGAGGCTTCACATTATCATTGCCAGGAATGTAGACACAAAGACCTGTGTCCAGAGTTATGTCCTAGACAGTTTATAAACACCATTTGTTTATATATGTGGACATGAGGCTTCACATTATCATTGCCAGGAATGTAGACACAAAGACCTGTGTCCAGAGTTATGTCCTGGACAGTTTATAAACAACATTTGTTTATATATGTGGACATGAGGCTTCACATTATCATTGCCAGGAATGTAGACACAAAGACCTGTGTCCAGAGTTATGTCCGAGACAGTTTATAAACAACATTTGTTTATATATGTGGACATGAGGCTTCACATTATCATTGCCAGGAATGTAGACACAAAGACCTGTGTCCAGAGTTATGTCCTAGACAGTTTATAAACACCATTTGTTTATATATGTGGACATGAGGCTTCACATTATCATTGCCAGGAATGTAGACACAAAGACCTGTGTCCAGAGTTATGTCTGAGACAGTTTATAAACAACATTTGTTTATATATGAGGACATGAGGCTTCACATTATCATTGCCAGGAATGTAGACACATAGACCTGTGTCCAGAGTTATGTCCGAGACAGTTTATAAACAACATTTGTTTATATATGTGGACATGAGGCTTCACATTATCATTGTCAGGAATGTAGACACAAAGACCTGTGTCCAGAGTTATGTCCTAGACAGTTTATAAACAACATTTGTTTATATATGTGGACATGAGGCTTCACATTATCATTGCCAGGAATGTAGACACAAAGACCTGTGTCCAGAGTTATGTCCGAGACAGTTTATAAACAACATTTGTTTATATATGTGGACATGAGGCTTCACATTATCATTGTCAGGAATGTAGACACAAAGACCTGTGTCCAGAGTTATGTCCGAGACAGTTTATAAACAACATTTGTTTATATATGTGGACATGAGGCTTCACATTATCATTGTCAGGAATGTAGACACAAAGACCTGTGTCCAGAGTTATGTCCTAGACAGTTTATAAACAACATTTGTTTATATATGTGGACATGAGGCTTCACATTATCATTGTCAGGAATGTAGACACAAAGACCTGTGTCCAGTGTTATGTCCTAGACAGTTTATAAACAACATTTGTTTATATATGTGGACATGAGGCTTCACATTATCATTGCCAGGAATGTAGACACAAAGACCTGTGTCCAGAGTTATGTCCGAGACAGTTTATAAACAACATTTGTTTATATATGTGGACATGAGGTTTCACATTATCATTATCAGGAATGTAGACACAAATACCTGTGTCCAGAGTTATGTCCTAGACAGTTTATAAACAACATTTGTTTATATATGTGGACATGAGGCTTCACATTATCATTGTCAGGAATGTAGACACAAAGACCTGTGTCCAGAGTTATGTCCGAGACAGTTTATAAACAACATTTGTTTATATATGTGGACATGAGGCTTCACATTATCATTGTCAGGAATGTAGACACAAAGACCTGTGTCCAGAGTTATGTCCTAGACAGTTTATAAACAACATTTGTTTATATATGTGGACATGAGGCTTCACATTATCATTGCCAGGAATGTAGACACAAAGACCTGTGTCCAGAGTTATGTCCCAGACAGTTTATAAACAACATTTGTTTATATATGTGGACATGAGGCTTCACATTATCATTGCCAGGAATGTAGACACAAAGACCTGTGTCCAGAGTCATGTCCGAGACAGTTTATAAACAACATTTGTTTATATATGTGGACATGAGGCTTCACATTATCATTGCCAGGAATGTAGACACAAAGACCTGTGTCCAGAGTTATGTCCTAGACAGTTTATAAACAACATTTGTTTATATATGTGGACATGAGGCTTCACATTATCATTGCCAGGAATGTAGACACAAAGACCTGTGACCAGAGTCATGTCCGAGACAGTTTATAAACAACATTTGTTTATATATGTGGACATGAGGCTTCACATTATCATTGCCAGGAATGTAGACACAAAGACCTGTGTCCAGAGTTATGTCCTAGACAGTTTATAAACACCATTTGTTTATATATGTGGACATGAGGCTTCACATTATCATTGTCAGGAATGTAGACACAAAGACCTGTGTCCAGAGTTATGTCCGAGACAGTTTATAAACAACATTTGTTTATATATGTGGTCATGAGGCTTCACATTATCATTTTCAGGAATGTAGACACAAAGACCTGTGTCCAGAGTTATGTCCGAGACAGTTTATAAACAACATTTGTTTTTATATGTGGACATGAGGCTTCACATTATCATTGTCAGGAATGTAGACACAAAGACCTGTGTCCAGAGTTATGTCCGAGATAGTTTATAAACAACATTTGTTTATATATGTGGACATGAGGCTTCACATTATCATTGTCAGGAATGTAGACACAAAGACCTGTGTCCAGAGTTATGTCCTAGACAGTTTATAAACAACATCTGTTTATATATGTGGACATGAGGCTTCACATTATCATTGCCAGGAATGTAGACACAAAGACCTGTGTCCAGAGTTATGTCCGAGACAGTTTATAAACAACATTTGTTTATATATGTGGACATGAGGCTTCACATTATCATTGTCAGGAATGTAGACACAAAGACCTGTGTCCAGAGTTATGTCATGGACAGTTTATAAACAACATTTGTTTATATATGTGGACATGAGGCTTCACATTATCATTGCCAGGAATGTAGACACAAAGACCTGTGTCCAGAGTTATGTCCTAGACAGTTTATAAACAACATTTGTTTATATTTGTGGACATGAGGCTTCACATTATCATTGCCAGGAATGTAGACACAAAGACCTGTGTCCAGAGTTATGTCCTAGACAGTTTATAAACAACATTTGTTTATATATGTGGACATGAGGCTTCACAGTATCATTGTCAGGAATGTAGACACAAAGACCTGTGTCCAGAGTTATGTCCGAGACAGTTTATAAACAACATTTGTTTATATATGTGGACATGAGGCTTCACATTATCATTGCCAGGAATGTAGACACAAAGACCTGTGTCCAGAGTTATGTCCGAGACAGTTTATAAACAACATTTGTTTATATATGTGGACATGAGGCTTCACATTATCATTGGCAGGAATGTAGACACAAAGACCTGTGTCCAGAGTTATGTCCGAGACAGTTTATAAACAACATTTGTTTATATATGTGGACATGAGGCTTCACATTATCATTGTCAGGAATGTAGACACAAAGACCTGTGTCCAGAGTTATGTCATGGACAGTTTATAAACAACATTTGTTTATATATGTGGACATGAGGCTTCACATTATCATTGCCAGGAATGTAGACACAAAGATCTGTGTCCAGAGTTATGTCCTGGACAGTTTATAAACAACATTTGTTTATATATGTGGACATGAGGCTTCACATTATCATTGCCAGGAATGTAGACACAAAGACCTGTGTCCAGAGTTATGTCCTAGACAGTTTATAAACAACATTTGTTTATATATGTGGACATGAGGCTTCACATTATCATTGTCAGGAATGTAGACACAAAGACCTGTGTCCAGAGTTATGTCCCGGACAGTTTATAAACAACATTTGTTTATATATGTGGACATGAGGCTTCACATTATCATTGTCAGGAATGTAGGCACAAAGACCTGTGTCCAGAGTTATGTCCGAGACAGTTTATAAACAACATTTGTTTATATATGTGGACATGAGGCTTCACATTATCATTGCCAGGAATGTAGACACAAAGACCTGTGTCCAGAGTTATGTCTTGGACAGTTTATAAACAACATTTGCTTATATATGTGGACATGAGGCTTCACATTATCATTGCCAGGAATGTAGACACAAAGACCTGTGTCCAGAGTTATGTCCTGGACAGTTTATAAACAACATTTGTTTATATATGTGGACATGAGGCTTCACATTATCATTGTCAGGAATGTAGACACAAAGACCTGTGTCTAGAGTTATGTCCTAGACAGTTTATAAACAACATTTGTTTATATATGTGGACATGAGGCTACACATTATCATTGTCAGGAATGTAGACACAAAGACCTGTGTCCAGAGTTATGTCCTGGACAGTTTATAAACAACATTTGTTTATATATGTGGACATGAGGCTTCACATTATCATTGCCAGGAATGTAGACACAAAGACCTGTGTCCAGAGTTATGTCCGAGACAGTTTATAAACAACATTTGTTTATATATGTGGACATGAGGCTTCACATTATCATTGTCAGGAATGTCAACACAAAGACCTGTGTCCAGAGTTATGTCCGAGACAGTTTATAAACAACATTTGTTTATATATGTGGACATGAGGCTTCACATTATCATTGTCAGGAATGTAGACACAAAGACCTGTGTCCAGAGTTATGTCCGAGACAGTTTATAAACAACATTTGTTTATATATGTGGACATGAGGCTTCACATTATCATTGCCAGGAATGTAGACACAAAGACCTGTGTCCAGAGTTATGTCCGAGACAGTTTATAAACAACATTTGTTTATATATGTGGACATGAGGCTTCACATTCTCATTGCCAGGAATGTAGACACAAAGACCTGTGTCCAGAGTTATGTCCGAGACAGTTTATAAACAACATTTGTTTATATATGTGGACATGAGGCTTCACATTATCATAGTCAGGAATGTAGGCACAAAGACCTGTGTCCAGAGTTATGTCCTAGACAGTTTATAAACAACATTTGTTTATATATGTGGACATGAGGCTTCACATTATCATTGCCAGGAATGTAGACACAAAGACCTGTGTCCAGTGTTATGTCCGAGACAGTTTATAAACAACATTTGTTTATATATGTGGACATGAGGCTTCACATTATCATTGTCAGGAATGTAGGCACAAAGACCTGTGTCCAGAGTTATGTCCTAGACAGTTTATAAACAACATTTGTTTATATATGTGGACATGAGGCTTCACATTATCATTGTCAGGAATGTAGACACAAAGACCTGTGTCCAGAGTTATGTCCGAGACAGTTTATAAACAACATTTGTTTATATATGTGGACATGAGGCTTCACATTATCATTGTCAGGAATGTAGACACAAAGACCTGTGTCCAGAGTTATGTCCTAGACAGTTTATAAACAACATTTGTTTATATATGTGGACATGAGGCTTCACATTATCATTGTCAGGAATGTAGACACAAAGACCTGTGTCCAGAGTTATGTCCTAGACAGTTTATAAACAACATTTGTTTATATATGTGGACATGAGGCTTCACATTATCATTGTCAGGAATGTAGACACAAAGACCTGTGTCCAGAGTTATGTCCTAGACAGTTTATAAACAACATTTGTTTATATATGTGGACATGAGGCTTCACATTATCATTGTCAGGAATGTAGACACAAAGACCTCTGTCCAGAGTTATGTCCTAGACAGTTTATAAACAACATTTGTTTATATATGTGGACATGAGGCTTCACATTATCATTGTCAGGAATGTCGACACAAAGACCTGTGTCCAGAGTTATGTCCGAGACAGTTTATAAACAACATTTGTTTATATATGTGGACATGAGGCTTCACATTATCATTGCCAGGAATGTAGACACAAAGACCTGTGTCCAGAGTTATGTCCTAGACAGTTTATAAACAACATTTGTTTATATATGTGGACATGAGGCTTCACATTATCATTGTCAGGAATGTAGACACAAAGACCTGTGTCCAGAGTTATGTCCGAGACAGTTTATAAACAACATTTGTTTATATATGTGGACATGAGGCTTCACATTATCATTGCCAGGAATGTAGTCACAAAGACCTGTGTCCAGAGTTATGTCCGAGACAGTTTATAAACAACATTTGTTTATATATGTGGACATGAGGCTTCACATTATCATTGTCAGGAATGTAGACACAAAGAACTGTGTCCAGAGTTATGTCCTAGACAGTTTATAAACAACATTTGTTTATATATGTGGACATGAGGCTTCACATTATCATTGTCAGGAATGTAGACACAAAGACCTGTGTCCAGAGTTATGTCCGAGACAGTTTATAAACAACATTTGTTTATATATGTGGACATGAGGCTTCACATTATCATTGTCAGGAATGTAGACACAAAGACCTGTGTCCAGAGTTATGTCCTAGACAGTTTATAAACAACATTTGTTTATATATGTGGACATGAGGCTTCACATTATCATTGCCAGGAATGTAGACACAAAGACCTGTGTCCAGAGTAATGTCCTAGCCAGTTTATAAACAACATTTGTTTATATATGTGGACATGAGGCTTCACATTATCATTGTCAGGAATGTAGACACAAATACCTGTGTCCAGAGTTATGTCCGAGACAGTTTATAAACAACATTTGTTTATATATGTGGACATGAGGCTTCACATTATCATTGCCAGGAATGTAGACACAAAGACCTGTGTCCAGAGTTATGTCCTAGACAGTTTATAAACACCATTTGTTTATATATGTGGACATGAGGCTTCACATTATCATTGCCAGGAATGTAGACACAAAGACCTGTGTCCAGAGTTATGTCCTAGACAGTTTATAAACAACATTTGTTTATATATGTGGACATGAGGCTTCACATTATCATGGTCAGGAATGTAGACACAAAGACCTGTGTCCAGAGTTATGTCCGAGACAGTTTATAAACAACATTTGTTTATATATGTGGACATGAGGCTTCACATTATCATTGTCAGGAATGTAGACACAAAGACCTCCGTCCAGAGTTATGTCCTAGACAGTTTAGAAACAACATTTGTTTATATATGTGGACATGAGGCTTCACATTATCATTGTCAGGAATGTAGACACAAAGACCTGTGTCCAGAGTTATGTCCGAGACAGTTTATAAACACCATTTGTTTATATATGTGGACATGAGGCTTCACATTATCATTGTCAGGAATGTAGACACAAAGACCTGTGTCCAGAGTTATGTCCTAGACAGTTTATAAACAACATTTGTTTATATATGTGGACATGAGGCTTCACATTATCATTGTCAGGAATGTAGACACAAATACCTGTGTCCAGAGTTATGTCCGAGACAGTTTATAAACAACATTTGCTTATATATGTTGACATGAGGCTTCACATTATCATTGCCAGGAATGTAGACACAAATACCTGTGTCCAGAGTTATGTCCGAGACAGTTTATAAACAACATTTGTTTATATATGTGGACATGAGGCTTCACATTATCATTGTCAGGAATGTAGACACAAATACCTGTGTCCAGAGTTATGTCCGAGACAGTTTATAAACAACATTTGTTTATATATGTGGACATGAGGCTTCACATTATCATTGCCAGGAATGTTGACACAAAGACCTGTGTCCAGAGTTATGTCATAGACAGTTTATAAACAACATTTGTTTATATATGTGGACATGAGGCTTCACATTATCATTGTCAGGAATGTAGACACAAAGACCTCTGTCCAGAGTTATGTCCGAGACAGTTTATAAACAACATTTGTTTATATATGTGGACATGAGGCTTCACATTATCATTGCCAGGAATGTAGTCACAAGGACCTGTGTCCAGAGTTATGTCCTAGACAGTTTATAAACAACATTTGTTTATATATGTGGACATGAGGCTTCACATTATCATTGCCAGGAAAGTAGACACAAAGACCTGTGTCCAGAGTTATGTCCTAGTCAGTTTATAAACAACATTTGTTTATATATGTGGACATGAGGCTTCACATTATCATTGCCAGGAATGTAGGCACAAAGACCTGTATCCCGAGTTATGTCCGAGACAGTTTATAAACAACATTTGTTTATATATGTGGACATGAGGCTTCACATTATCATTGTCAGGAATGTAGACACAAAGACCTGTGTCCAGAGTTATGTCCTAGACAGTTTATAAACAACATTTGTTCATATTTGTGGACATGAGGCTTCACATTATCATTGTCAGGAATGTAGACACAAAGACCTGTGTCCAGAGTTATGTCCTAGACAGTTTATAAACAACATTTGTTTATATATGTGGACATGAGGCTTCATATTATCATTGTCAGGAATGTAGACACAAAGACCTGTGTCCAGAGTTATGTCCGAGACAGTTTATAAACAACATTTGTTTATATATGTGGACATGAGGCTTCACATTATCATTGTCAGGAATGTAGACACAAAGACCTGTGTCCAGAGTTCTGTCCTAGACAGTTTATAAACAACATTTGTTTATATATGTGGACATGAGGCTTCACATTATCATTGTCAGGAATGTAGACACAAAGACCTGTGTCCAGAGTTATGTCCGAGACAGTTTATAAACAACATTTGTTTATATATGTGGACATGAGGCTTCACATTATCATTGCCAGGAATGTAGACACAAAGACCTGTGTCCAGAGTTATGTCCGAGACAGTTTATAAACAACATTTGTTTATATATGTGGACATGAGGCTTCACATTATCATTGTCAGGAATGTAGACACAAAGACCTGTGTCCAGAGTTATGTCCTAGACAGTTTATAAACAACATTTGTTTATATATGTGGACATGAGGCTTCACATTATCATTGTCAGGAATGTAGACACAAAGACCTGTGTCCAGAGTTATGTCCTAGACAGTTTATAAACAACATTTGTTTATATATGTGGACATGAGGCTTCACATTATCATTGCCAGGAATGTAGACACAAAGACCTGTGTCCAGAGTTATGTCCGAGACAGTTTATAAACAACATTTGTTTATATATGTGGACATGAGGCTTCACATTATCATTGTCAGGAATGTAGACACAAAGACCTGTGTCCAGAGTTATGTCCTAGACAGTTTATAAACAACATTTGTTTATATATGTGGACATGAGGCTTCACATTATCATTGTCAGGAATGTAGACACAAAGACCTGTGTCCAGAGTTATGTCCTAGACAGTTTATAAACAACATTTGTTTATATATGTGGACATGAGGCTTCACATTATCATTGCCAGGAATGTAGACACAAAGACCTGTGTCCAGAGTTATGTCCGAGACAGTTTATAAACAACATTTGTTTATATATGTGGACATGAGGCTTCACATTATCATTGTCAGGAATGTAGACACAAAGACCTGTGTCCAGAGTTATGTCCGAGACAATTTATAAACAACATTTGTTTATATATGTTGACATGAGGCTTCACATTATCATTGCCAGGAATGTAGACACAAATACCTGTGTCCAGAGTTATGTCCGAGACAGTTTATAAACAACATTTGTTTATATATGTGGATATGAGGCTTCACATTATCATTGTCAGGAATGTAGACACAAATACCTGTGTCCAGAGTTATGTCCGAGACAGTTTATAAACAACATTTGTTTATATATGTGGACATGAGGCTTCACATTATCATTGCCAGGAATGTTGACACAAAGACCTGTGTCCAGAGTTATGTCCTAGACAGTTTATAAACAACATTTGTTTATATATGTGGACATGAGGCTTCACATGATCATTGTCAGGAATGTAGACACAAAGACCTCTGTCCAGAGTTATGTCCGAGACAGTTTATAAACAACATTTGTTTATATATGTGGACATGAGGCTTCACATTATCATTGCCAGGAATGTAGACACAAGGACCTGTGTCCAGAGTTATTTCCTAGACAGTTTATAAACAACATTTGTTTATATATGTGGACATGAGGCTTCACATTATCATTGCCAGGAATGTAGAAACAAAGACCTGTGTCCAGAGTTATGTCCTAGTCAGTTTATAAACAACATTTGTTTATATATGTGGACATGAGGCTTCACATTATCATTGCCAGGAATGTAGGCACAAAGACCTGTATCCCGAGTTATGTCCGAGACAGTTTATAAACAACATTTGTTTATATATGTGGACATGAGGCTTCACGTTATCATTGTCAGGAATGTAGACACAAAGACCTGTGTCCAGAGTTCTGTCCTAGACAGTTTATAAACAACATTTGTTTATATATGTGGACATGAGGCTTCACATTATCATTGTCAGGAATGTAGACACAAAGACCTGTGTCCAGAGTTATGTCCTAGACAGTTTATAAACACCATTTGTTTATATATGTGGACATGAGGCTTCACATTATCATTGCCAGGAATGTAGACACAAAGACCTGTGTCCAGAGTTATGTCCTAGACAGTTTATAAACAACATTTGTTTATATATGTGGACATGAGGCTTCACATTATCATGGTCAGGAATGTAGACACAAAGACCTGTGTCCAGAGTTATGTCCGAGACAGTTTATAAACAACATTTGTTTATATATGTGGACATGAGGCTTCACATTATCATTGTCAGGAATGTAGACACAAAGACCTCCGTCCAGAGTTATGTCCTAGACAGTTTAGAAACAACATTTGTTTATATATGTGGACATGAGGCTTCACATTATCATTGTCAGGAATGTAGACACAAAGACCTGTGTCCAGAGTTATGTCCGAGACAGTTTATAAACAACATTTGTTTATATATGTGGACATGAGGCTTCACATTATCATTGTCAGGAATGTAGACACAAAGACCTGTGTCCAGAGTTATGTCCTAGACAGTTTATAAACAACATTTGTTTATATATGTGGACATGAGGCTTCACATTATCATTGTCAGGAATGTAGACACAAATACCTGTGTCCAGAGTTATGTCCGAGACAGTTTATAAACAACATTTGCTTATATATGTTGACATGAGGCTTCACATTATCATTGCCAGGAATGTAGACACAAATACCTGTGTCCAGAGTTATGTCCGAGACAGTTTATAAACCACATTTGTTTATATATGTGGACATGAGGCTTCACATTATCATTGTCAGGAATGTAGACACAAATACCTGTGTCCAGAGTTATGTCCGAGACAGTTTATAAACAACATTTGTTTATATATGTGGACATGAGGCTTCACATTATCATTGCCAGGAATGTTGACACAAAGACCTGTGTCCAGAGTTATGTCCTAGACAGTTTATAAACAACATTTGTTTATATATGTGGACATGAGGCTTCACATTATCATTGTCAGGAATGTAGACACAAAGACCTCTGTCCAGAGTTATGTCCGAGACAGTTTATAAACAACATTTGTTTATATATGTGGACATGAGGCTTCACATTATCATTGCCAGGAATGTAGTCACAAGGACCTGTGTCCAGAGTTATGTCCTAGACAGTTTATAAACAACATTTGTTTATATATGTGGACATGAGGCTTCACATTATCATTGCCAGGAAAGTAGACACAAAGACCTGTGTCCAGAGTTATGTCCTAGTCAGTTTATAAACAACATTTGTTTATATATGTGGACATGAGGCTTCACATTATCATTGCCAGGAATGTAGGCACAAAGACCTGTATCCCGAGTTATGTCCGAGACAGTTTATAAACAACATTTGTTTATATATGTGGACATGAGGCTTCACATTATCATTGTCAGGAATGTAGACACAAAGACCTGTGTCCAGAGTTATGTCCTAGACAGTTTATAAACAACATTTGTTCATATTTGTGGACATGAGGCTTCACATTATCATTGTCAGGAATGTAGACACAAAGACCTGTGTCCAGAGTTATGTCCTAGACAGTTTATAAACAACATTTGTTTATATATGTGGACATGAGGCTTCATATTATCATTGTCAGGAATGTAGACACAAAGACCTGTGTCCAGAGTTATGTCCGAGACAGTTTATAAACAACATTTGTTTATATATGTGGACATGAGGCTTCACATTATCATTGTCAGGAATGTAGACACAAAGACCTGTGTCCAGAGTTCTGTCCTAGACAGTTTATAAACAACATTTGTTTATATATGTGGACATGAGGCTTCACATTATCATTGCCAGGAAAGTAGACACAAAGACCTGTGTCCAGAGTTATGTCCTAGTCAGTTTATAAACAACATTTGTTTATATATGTGGACATGAGGCTTCACATTATCATTGCCAGGAATGTAGGCACAAAGACCTGTATCCCGAGTTATGTCCGAGACAGTTTATAAACAACATTTGTTTATATATGTGGACATGAGGCTTCACATTATCATTGTCAGGAATGTAGACACAAAGACCTGTGTCCAGAGTTATGTCCTAGACAGTTTATAAACAACATTTGTTCATATTTGTGGACATGAGGCTTCACATTATCATTGTCAGGAATGTAGACACAAAGACCTGTGTCCAGAGTTATGTCCTAGACAGTTTATAAACAACATTTGTTTATATATGTGGACATGAGGCTTCATATTATCATTGTCAGGAATGTAGACACAAAGACCTGTGTCCAGAGTTCTGTCCTAGACAGTTTATAAACAACATTTGTTTATATATGTGGACATGAGGCTTCACATTATCATTGTCAGGAATGTAGACACAAAGACCTGTGTCCAGAGTTATGTCCGAGACAGTTTATAAACAACATTTGTTTATATATGTGGACATGAGGCTTCACATTATCATTGCCAGGAATGTAGACACAAAGACCTGTGTCCAGAGGTATGTCCGAGACAGTTTATAAACAACATTTGTTTATATATGTGGACATGAGGCTTCACATTAAAATTGTCAGGAATGTAGACACAAAGACCTGTGTCCAGAGTTATGTCCTAGACAGTTTATAAACAACATTTGTTTATATATGTGGACATGAGGCTTCACATTATCATTGTCAGGAATGTAGACACAAAGACCTGTGTCCAGAGTTATGTCCTAGACAGTTTATAAACAACATTTGTTTATATATGTGGACATGAGGCTTCACATTATCATTGCCAGGAATGTAGACACAAAGACCTGTGTCCAGAGTTATGTCCGAGACAGTTTATAAACAACATTTGTTTATATATGTGGACATGAGGCTTCACATTATCATTGTCAGGAATGTAGACACAAAGACCTGTGTCCAGAGTTATGTCCTAGACAGTTTATAAACAACATTTGTTTATATATGTGGACATGAGGCTTCACATTATCATTGTCAGGAATGTAGACACAAAGACCTGTGTCCAGAGTTATGTCCTAGACAGTTTATAAACAACATTTGTTTATATATGTGGACATGAGGCTTCACATTATCATTGCCAGGAATGTAGACACAAAGACCTGTGTCCAGAGTTATGTCCGAGACAGTTTATAAACAACATTTGTTTATATATGTGGACATGAGGCTTCACATTATCATTGTCAGGAATGTAGACACAAAGACCTGTGTCCAGAGTTATGTCCGAGACAATTTATAAACAACATTTGTTTATATATGTTGACATGAGGCTTCACATTATCATTGCCAGGAATGTAGACACAAATACCTGTGTCCAGAGTTATGTCCGAGACAGTTTATAAACAACATTTGTTTATATATGTGGACATGAGGCTTCACATTATCATTGTCAGGAATGTAGACACAAATACCTGTGTCCAGAGTTATGTCCGAGACAGTTTATAAACAACATTTGTTTATATATGTGGACATGAGGCTTCACATTATCATTGCCAGGAATGTTGACACAAAGACCTGTGTCCAGAGTTATGTCCTAGACAGTTTATAAACAACATTTGTTTATATATGTGGACATGAGGCTTCACATTATCATTGTCAGGAATGTAGACACAAAGACCTCTGTCCAGAGTTATGTCCGAGACAGTTTATAAACAACATTTGTTTATATATGTGGACATGAGGCTTCACATTATCATTGCCAGGAATGTAGACACAAGGACCTGTGTCCAGAGTTATGTCCTAGACAGTTTATAAACAACATTTGTTTATATATGTGGACATGAGGCTTCACATTATCATTGCCAGGAATGTAGACACAAAGACCTGTGTCCAGAGTTATGTCCTAGTCAGTTTATAAACAACATTTGTTTATATATGTGGACATGATGCTTCACATTATCATTGCCAGGAATGTAGGCACAAAGACCTGTATCCCGAGTTATGTCCGAGACAGTTTATAAACAACATTTGTTTATATATGTGGACATGAGGCTTCACGTTATCATTGTCAGGAATGTAGACACAAAGACCTGTGTCCAGAGTTCTGTCCTAGACAGTTTATAAACAACATTTGTTTATATATGTGGACATGAGGCTTCACATTATCATTGTCAGGAATGTAGACACAAAGACCTGTGTCCAGAGTTATGTCCTAGACAGTTTATAAACACCATTTGTTTCTCTATGTGGACATGAGGCTTCACATTATCATTGCCAGGAATGTAGACACAAAGACCTGTGTCCAGAGTTATGTCCTAGACAGTTTATAAACAACATTTGTTTATATATGTGGACATGAGGCTTCACATTATCATGGTCAGGAATGTAGACACAAAGACCTGTGTCCAGAGTTATGTCCGAGACAGTTTATAAACAACATTTGTTTATATATGTGGACATGAGGCTTCACATTATCATTGTCAGGAATGTAGACACAAAGACCTCCGTCCAGAGTTATGTCCTAGACAGTTTAGAAACAACATTTGTTTATATATGTGGACATGAGGCTTCACATTATCATTGTCAGGAATGTAGACACAAAGACCTGTGTCCAGAGTTATGTCCGAGACAGTTTATAAACACCATTTGTTTATATATGTGGACATGAGGCTTCACATTATCATTGTCAGGAATGTAGACACAAAGACCTGTGTCCAGAGTTATGTCCTAGACAGTTTATAAACAACATTTGTTTATATATGTGGACATGAGGCTTCACATTATCATTGTCAGGAATGTAGACACAAATACCTGTGTCCAGAGTTATGTCCGAGACAGTTTATAAACAACATTTGCTTATATATGTTGACATGAGGCTTCACATTATCATTGCCAGGAATGTAGACACAAATACCTGTGTCCAGAGTTATGTCCGAGACAGTTTATAAACAACATTTGTTTATATATGTGGACATGAGGCTTCACATTATCATTGTCAGGAATGTAGACACAAATACCTGTGTCCAGAGTTATGTCCGAGACAGTTTATAAACAACATTTGTTTATATATGTGGACATGAGGCTTCACATTATCATTGCCAGGAATGTTGACACAAAGACCTGTGTCCAGAGTTATGTCCTAGACAGTTTATAAACAACATTTGTTTATATATGTGGACATGAGGCTTCACATTATCATTGTCAGGAATGTAGACACAAAGACCTCTGTCCAGAGTTATGTCCGAGACAGTTTATAAACAACATTTGTTTATATATGTGGACATGAGGCTTCACATTATCATTGCCAGGAATGTAGTCACAAGGACCTGTGTCCAGAGTTATGTCCTAGACAGTTTATAAACAACATTTGTTTATATATGTGGACATGAGGCTTCACATTATCATTGCCAGGAAAGTAGACACAAAGACCTGTGTCCAGAGTTATGTCCTAGTCAGTTTATAAACAACATTTGTTTATATATGTGGACATGAGGCTTCACATTATCATTGCCAGGAATGTAGGCACAAAGACCTGTATCCCGAGTTATGTCCGAGACAGTTTATAAACAACATTTGTTTATATATGTGGACATGAGGCTTCACATTATCATTGTCAGGAATGTAGACACAAAGACCTGTGTCCAGAGTTATGTCCTAGACAGTTTATAAACAACATTTGTTCATATTTGTGGACATGAGGCTTCACATTATCATTGTCAGGAATGTAGACACAAAGACCTGTGTCCAGAGTTATGTCCTAGACAGTTTATAAACAACATTTGTTTATATATGTGGACATGAGGCTTCATATTATCATTGTCAGGAATGTAGACACAAAGACCTGTGTCCAGAGTTATGTCCGAGACAGTTTATAAACAACATTTGTTTATATATGTGGACATGAGGCTTCACATTATCATTGTCAGGAATGTAGACACAAAGACCTGTGTCCAGAGTTCTGTCCTAGACAGTTTATAAACAACATTTGTTTATATATGTGGACATGAGGCTTCACATTATCATTGTCAGGAATGTAGACACAAAGACCTGTGTCCAGAGTTATGTCCGAGACAGTTTATAAACAACATTTGTTTATATATGTGGACATGAGGCTTCACATTATCATTGCCAGGAATGTAGACACAAAGACCTGTGTCCAGAGTTATGTCCGAGACAGTTTATAAACAACATTTGTTTATATATGTGGACATGAGGCTTCACATTATCATTGTCAGGAATGTAGACACAAAGACCTGTGTCCAGAGTTATGTCCTAGACAGTTTATAAACAACATTTGTTTATATATGTGGACATGAGGCTTCACATTATCATTGTCAGGAATGTAGACACAAAGACCTGTGTCCAGAGTTATGTCCTAGACAGTTTATAAACAACATTTGTTTATATATGTGGACATGAGGCTTCACATTATCATTGCCAGGAATGTAGACACAAAGACCTGTGTCCAGAGTTATGTCCGAGACAGTTTATAAACAACATTTGTTTATATATGTGGACATGAGGCTTCACATTATCATTGTCAGGAATGTAGACACAAAGACCTGTGTCCAGAGTTATGTCCTAGACAGTTTATAAACAACATTTGTTTATATATGTGGACATGAGGCTTCACATTATCATTGTCAGGAATGTAGACACAAAGACCTGTGTCCAGAGTTATGTCCTAGACAGTTTATAAACAACATTTGTTTATATATGTGGACATGAGGCTTCACATTATCATTGTCAGGAATGTAGACACAAAGACCTGTGTCCAGAGTTATGTCCTAGACAGTTTATAAACAACATTTGTTTATATATGTGGACATGAGGCTTCACATTATCATTGCCAGGAATGTAGACACAAAGACCTGTGTCCAGAGTTATGTCCGAGACAGTTTATAAACAACATTTGTTTATATATGTGGACATGAGGCTTCACATTATCATTGCCAGGAATGTAGACACAAAGACCTGTGTCCAGAGTTATGTCCGAGACAATTTATAAACAACATTTGTTTATATATGTTGACATGAGGCTTCACATTATCATTGCCAGGAATGTAGACACAAATACCTGTGTCCAGAGTTATGTCCGAGACAGTTTATAAACAACATTTGTTTATATATGTGGACATGAGGCTTCACATTATCATTGTCAGGAATGTAGACACAAATACCTGTGTCCAGAGTTATGTCCGAGACAGTTTATAAACAACATTTGTTTATATATGTGGACATGAGGCTTCACATTATCATTGCCAGGAATGTTGACACAAAGACCGGTGTCCAGAGTTATGTCCTAGACAGTTTATAAACAACATTTGTTTATATATGTGGACATGAGGCTTCACATTATCATTGTCAGGAATGTAGACACAAAGACCTGTGTCCAGAGTTATGTCCTAGACAGTTTATAAACAACATTTGTTTATATATGTGGACATGAGGCTTCACATTATCATTGCCAGGAATGTAGACACAAAGACCTGTGTCCAGAGTTATGTCCTAGTCAGTTTATAAACAACATTTGTTTATATATGTGGACATGAGGCTTCACATTATCATTGCCAGGAATGTAGGCACAAAGACCTGGATCCCGAGTTATGTCCGAGACAGTTTATAAACAACATTTGTTTATATATGTGGACATGAGGCTTCACGTTATCATTGTCAGGAATGTAGACACAAAGACCTGTGTCCAGAGTTCTGTCCGAGACAGTTTATAAACAACATTTGTTTATATATGTGGACATGAGGCTTCACATTATCATTGTCAGGAATGTAGACACAAAGACCTGTGTCCAGAGTTATGTCCGAGACAGTTTATAAACAACATTTGTTTATATATGTGGACATGAGGCTTCACATTATCATTGCCAGGAATGTAGACACAAAGACCTGTGTCCAGAGTTATGTCCGAGACAGTTTATAAACAACATTTGTTTATATATGTGGACATGAGGCTTCACATTATCATTGTCAGGAATGTAGACACAAAGACCTGTGTCCAGAGTTATGTCCTAGACAGTTTATAAACAACATTTGTTTATATATGTGGACATGAGGCTTCACATTATCATTGTCAGGAATGTAGACACAAAGACCTGTGTCCAGAGTTATGTCCTAGACAGTTTATAAACAACATTTGTTTATATATGTGGACATGAGGCTTCACATTATCATTTCCAGGAATGTAGACACAAAGACCTGTGTCCAGAGTTATGTCCGAGACAGTTTATAAACAACATTTGTTTATATATGTGGACATGAGGCTTCACATTATCATTGTCAGGAATGTAGACACAAAGACCTGTGTCCAGAGTTATGTCCTAGACAGTTTATAAACAACATTTGTTTATATATGTGGACATGAGGCTTCACATTATCATTGTCAGGAATGTAGACACAAAGACCTGTGTCCAGAGTTATGTCCTAGACAGTTTATAAACAACATTTGTTTCTATATGTGGACATGAGGCTTCACATTATCATTGCCAGGAATGTAGACACAAAGTCCTGTGTCCAGAGTTATGTCCGAGACAGTTTATAAACAACATTTGTTTATATATGTGGACATGAGGCTTCACATTATCATTGTCAGGAATGTAGACACAAAGACCTGTGTCCAGAGTTATGTCCGAGACAATTTATAAACAACATTTGTTTATATATGTTGACATGAGGCTTCACATTATCATTGCCAGGAATGTAGACACAAATACCTGTGTCCAGAGTTATGTCCGAGACAGTTTATAAACAACATTTGTTTATATATGTGGACATGAGGCTTCACATTATCATTGTCAGGAATGTAGACACAAATACCTGTGTCCAGAGTTATGTCCGAGACAGTTTATAAACAACATTTGTTTATATATGTGGACATGAGGCTTCACATTATCATTGCCAGGAATGTTGACACAAAGACCTGTGTCCAGAGTTATGTCCTAGACAGTTTATAAACAACATTTGTTTATATATGTGGACATGAGGCTTCACATTATCATTGTCAGGAATGTAGACACAAAGACCTCTGTCCAGAGTTATGTCCGAGACAGTTTATAAACAACATTTGTTTATATGTGGACATGAGGCTTCACATTATCATTGCCAGGAATGTAGACACAAGGACCTGTGTCCAGAGTTATGTCCTAGACAGTTTATAAACAACATTTGTTTATATATGTGGACATGAGGCTTCACATTATCATTGCCAGGAATGTAGACACAAAGACCTGTGTCCAGAGTTATGTCCTAGTCAGTTTATAAACAACATTTGTTTATATATGTGGACATGAGGCTTCACATTATCATTGCCAGGAATGTAGGCACAAAGACCTGTATCCCGAGTTATGTCCGAGACAGTTTATAAACAACATTTGTTTATATATGTGGACATGAGGCTTCACATTATCATTGTCAGGAATGTAGACACAAAGACCTGTGTCCAGAGTTATGTCCTAGACAGTTTATAAACAACATTTGTTTATATATGTGGACATGAGGCTTCATATTATCATTGTCAGGAATGTAGACACAAAGACCTGTGTCCAGAGTTATGTCCGAGACAGTTTATAAACAACATTTGTTTATATATGTGGACATGAGGCTTCACATTATCAATGTCAGGAATGTAGACACAAAGACCTGTGTCCAGAGTTATGTCCTAGACAGTTTATAAACAACATTTGTTTATATATGTGGACATGAGGCTTCACATTATCATTGTCAGGAATGTAGACACAAAGAACTGTGTCCAGAGTTATGTCCTAGACAGTTTATAAACAACATTTGTTTATATATGTGGACATGAGGCTTCACATTATCATTGTCAGGAATGTAGACACAAAGACCTGTGTCCAGAGTTATGTCCGAGACAGTTTATAAACAACATTTGTTTTTATATGTGGACATGAGGCTTCACATTATCATTGCCAGGAATGTAGACACAAAGACCTGTGTCCAGAGTTATGTCCGAGACAGTTTATAAATAGCATTTGTTTATATATGTGGACATGAGGCTTCACATTATCATTGCCAGGAATGTAGACACAAAGACCTGTGTCCAGAGTTATGTCCGAGACAGTTTATAAACAACATTTGTTTATATATGTGGACATGAGGCTTCACATTATCATTGTCAGGAATGTAGACAGAAAGACCAGTGTCCAGAGTTATGTCCGAGACAGTTTATAAACAACATTTGTTTATATATGTGGACATGAGGCTTCACATTATCATTGCCAGGAATGTAGGCACAAAGACCTGTGTCCAGAGTTATGTCCCAGACAGTTTATAAACAACATTTGTTTATATATGTGGACATGAGGCTTCACATTATCATTGCCAGGAATGTAGACACAAAGACCTGTGTCCAGAGTTATGTCCTAGACAGTTTATAAACAACATTTGTTTATATATGTGGACATGAGGCTTCACATTATCATTGTCAGGAATGTAGACACAAAGACCTGTGTCCAGAGTTATGTCCGAGACAGTTTATAAACAACATTTGTTTATATATGTGGACATGAGGCTTCACATTATCATTGCCAGGAATGTAGACACAAAGACCTGTGTCCAGAGTTATGTCCTAGACAGTTTATAAACAACATTTGTTTATATATGTGGACATGAGGCTTCACATTATCATTGCCAGGAATGTAGACACAAAGACCTGTGTCCAGAGTTATGTCCTAGACAGTTTATAAACAACATTTGTTTATATATGTGGACATGAGGCTTCAGATTATCATTGTCAGGAATGTAGACACAAATACCTGTGTCCAGAGTTATGTCCTAGACAGTTTATAAACAACATTTGTTTATATATGTGGACATGAGGCTTCACATTATCATTGCCAGGAATGTAGACACAAAGACCTGTGTCCAGAGTTATGTCCTAGACAGTTTATAAACAACATTTGTTTATATATGTGGACATGAGGCTTCACATTATCATTGCCAGGAATGTAGACACAAAGACCTGTGTCCAGAGTTATGTCCGAGACAGTTTATAAACAACATTTGTTTATATATGTGGACATGAGGCTTCACATTATCATTGCCAGGAATGTAGACACAAAGACCTGTGTCCAGAGTTATGTCCTAGACAGTTTATAAACAACATTTGTTTATATATGTGGACATGAGGCTTCACATTATCATTGCCAGGAATGTAGGCACAAAGACCTGTATCCCGAGTTATGTCCGAGACAGTTTATAAACAACATTTGTTTATATATGTGGACATGAGGCTTCACATTATCATTGTCAGGAATGTAGACACAAAGACCTGTGTCCAGAGTTATGTCCTAGACAGTTTATAAACAACATTTGTTTATATATGTGGACATGAGGCTTCACATTATCATTGTCAGGAATGTAGACACAAAGACCTGTGTCCAGAGTTATGTCCTAGACAGTTTATAAACAACATTTGTTTATATATGTGGACATGAGGATTCACATTATCATTGTCAGGAATGTAGACACAAAGACCTGTGTCCAGAGTTATGTCCGAGACAGTTTATAAACAACATTTGTTTATATATGTGGACATGAGGCTTCACATTATCATTGCCAGGAATGTAGACACAAAGACCTGTGTCCAGAGTTATGTCCGAGTCAGTTTATAAACAACATTTGTTTATATATGTGGACATGAGGCTTCACATTATCATTGTCAGGAATGTAGACACAAAGACCTGTGTCCAGAGTTATGTCCGAGACAGTTTATAAACAACATTTGTTTATATATATGGACATGAGGCTTCACATTATCATTTCCAGGAATGTAGACACAAAGACCTGTGTCCAGAGTTATGTCCGAGACAGTTTATAAACAACATTTGTTTATATATGTGGACATGAGGCTTCACATTATCATTGCCAGGAATGTAGACACCAAGACCTGTGTCCAGAGTTATGTCCTGGACAGTTTATAAACAACATTTGTTTATATATGTGGACATGAGGCTTCACATTATCATTGCCAGGAATGTAGACACAAAGACATGTGTCCAGAGTTATGTCCTGGACAGTTTATAAACAACATTTGTTTATATATGTGGACATGAGGCTTCACATTATCATTGCCAGGAATGTAGACACAAAGACCTGTGTCCAGAGTTATGTCCGAGACAGTTTATAAACAACATTTGTTTATATATGTGGACATGAGGCTTCACATTATCATTGCCAGGAATGTAGACACAAAGATCTGTGTCCAGAGTTATGTCCGAGACAGTTTATAAACAACATTTGTTTATATATGTGGACATGAGGCTTCACATTATCATTGTCAGGAATGTAGACACAAAGACCTGAGTCCAGAGTTATGTCCTAGACAGTTTATAAACAACATTTGTTTATATATGTGGACATGAGGCTTCACATTATCATTGCCACGAATGTAGACACAAAGACCTGTGTCCAGAGTTATGTCCGAGACAGTTTATAAACAACATTTGTTTATATATGTGGACATGAGGCTTCACATTATCATTGTCAGGAATGTAGACACAAAGACCTGTGTCCAGAGCTATGTCCGAGACAGTTTATAAACAACATTTGTCTATATCTGTGGACATGAGGCTTCACATTATCATTGCCAGGAATGTAGACACAAAGACCTATGTCCAGAGTTATGTCCGAGACAGTTTATAAACAACATTTGTTTATATATGTGGACATGAGGCTTCACATTATCATTGTCAGGAATGTAGACACAAAGACCTGTGTCCAGAGTTATGTCCGAGACAGTTTATAAACAACATTTGTTTATATATGTGGACATGAGGCTTCACATTATCATTGCCAGGAATGTAGACACAAAGACCTGTGTCCAGAGTTATGTCATGGACAGTTTATAAACAACATTTGTTTATATATGTGGACATGAGGCTTCACATTATCATTGCCAGGAATGTAGACACAAAGACCTGTGTCCAGAGTTATGTCCTAGACAGTTTATAAACAAGATTTGTTTATATATGTGGACATGAGGCTTCACATTATCATTGCCAGGAATGTAGACACAAAGACCTGTGTCCAGAGTTATGTCCTAGACAGTTTATAAACAACATTTGTTTATATATGTGTACATGAGGCTTCACATTATCATTGTCAGGAATGTAGATACAAAGACCTGTGTCCAGAGTTATGTCCTGGACAGTTTATAAACAACATTTGTTTATATATGTGGACATGAAGCTTCACATTATCATTGTCAGGAATGTAGACACAAAGACCTGTGTCCAGAGTTATGTCCGAGACAGTTTATAAACAACATTTGTTTATATATGTGGACATGAGGCTTCACATTATCATTGCCAGGAATGTAGACACAAAGACCTGTGTCCAGAGTTATGTCCTGGACAGTTTATAAACAACATTTGTTTATATATGTGGACATCAGGCTTCACATTATCATTGCCAGGAATGTAGACACAAAGAACTGTGTCCAGAGTTATGTCCTGGACAGTTTATAAACAACATTTGTTTATATATGTGGACATGAGGCTTCACATTATCATTGTCAGGAATGTAGACACAAAGACCTGTGTCTAGAGTTATGTCCGAGACAGTTTATAAACAACATTTGTTTATATATGTGGACATGAGGCTTCACATTATCATTGCCAGGAATGTAGACACAAAGACCTGTGTCCAGAGTTATGTCCTGGACAGTTTATAAACAACATTTGTTTATATATATGGACATGAGGCTTCACATTATCATTTCCAGGAATGTAGGCACAAAGACCTGTGTCCAGAGTTATGTCCTAGACAGTTTATAAACAACTTTTGTTTATATATGTGGACATGAGGCTTCACATTATCATTGCCAGGAATGTAGACACAAAGACCTGTGTCCAGAGTTATGTCCTGGAAAGTTTATAAACAACATTTGTTTATATATGTGGACATGAGGCTTCACATTATCATTGCCAGGAATGTAGACACAAAGACCTGTGTCCAGAGTTATGTCATGGACAGTTTATAAACAACATTTGTTTATATATGTGGACATGAGGCTTCACATTATCATTGTCAGGAATGTAGACACAAAGACCTGTGTCCAGAGTTATGTCCGAGACAGTTTATAAACAACATTTGTTTATATATGTGGACATGAGGCTTCACATTATCATTGTCAGGAATGTAGACACAAAGACCTGTGTCCAGAGTTATGTCCTAGACAGTTTATAAACAACATTTGTTTATATATGTGGACATGAGGCTTCACATTATCATTGTCAGGAATGTAGACACAAATACCTGTGTCCAGAGTTATGTCCGAGACAGTTTATAAACAACATTTGATTATATATGTGGACATGAGGCTTCACATTATCATTGCCAGGAATGTAGACACAAAGACCTGTGTCGAGAGTTATGTCCGAGACAGTTTAGAAACAACATTTGTTTATATATGTGGACATGAGGCTTCACATTATCATTGTCAGGAATGTAGGCACAAAGACCTGTGTCCAGAGTTATGTCCTAGACAGTTTATAAACAACATTTGTTTATATATGTGGACATGAGGCTTCACATTATCATTGTCAGGAATGTAGACACAAAGACCTGTGTCCAGAGTTATGTCCGAGACAGTTTATAAACAACATTTGTTTATATATGTGGACATGAGGCTTCACATTATCATTGTCAGGAATGTAGACACAACGACCTGTGTCCAGAGTTATGTCCTAGACAGTTTATAAACAACATTTGTTTATATATGTGGACATGAGGCTTCACATTATCATTGTCAGGAATGTAGACACAAATACCTGTGTCCAGAGTTATGTCCGAGACAGTTTATAAACAACATTTGATTATATATGTGGACATGAGGCTTCACATTATCATTGCCAGGAATGTAGACACAAAGACCTGTGTCGAGAGTTATGTCCGAGACAGTTTAGAAACAACATTTGTTTATATATGTGGACATGAGGCTTCACATTATCATTGTCAGGAATGTAGGCACAAAGACCTGTGTCCAGAGTTATGTCCTAGACAGTTTATAAACAACATTTGTTTATATATGTGGACATGAGGCTTCACATTATCATTGTCAGGAATGTAGACACAAAGACCTGTGTCCAGAGTTATGTCCGAGACAGTTTATAAACAACATTTGTTTATATATGTGGACATGAGGCTTCACATTATCATTGTCAGGAATGTAGACACAACGACCTGTGTCCAGAGTTATGTCCTAGACAGTTTATAAACAACATTTGTTTATATATGTGGACATGAGGCTTCACATTATCATTGTCAGGAATGTAGACACAAAGACCTGTGTCCAGAGTTATGTCCTAGACAGTTTATAAACAACATTTGTTTATATATGTGGACATGAGGCTTCACATTATCATTGTCAGGAATGTAGACACAAAGACCTGTGTCCAGAGTTATGTCCGAGACAGTTTATAAACAACATTTGTTTATATATGTGGACATGAGGCTTCACATTATCATTGTCAGGAATGTCGACACAATGTCGTGTGTCCAGAGTTATGTCCGAGACAGTTTATAAACAACATTTGTTTATATATGTGGACATGAAGCTTCACATTATCATTGTCAGGAATGTAGACACAAAGACCTGTGTCCAGAGTTATGTCCTAGACAGTTTATAAACAACATTTGTTTATATATGTGGACATGAGGCTTCACATTATCATTGTCAGGAATGTAGACACAAAGACCTCTGTCCAGAGTTATGTCCTAGACAGTTTATAAACAACATTTGTTTATATATGTGGACATGAGGCTTCACATTATCATTGCCAGGAATGTAGACACAAAGACCTGTGTCCAGAGTTATGTCCTAGACAGTTTATAAACAACATTTGTTTATATATGTGGACATGAGGCTTCACATTATCATTGTCAGGAATGTAGACACAAAGACCTGTGTCCAGAGTTATGTCCCAGACAGTTTATAAACAACATTTGTTTATATATGTGGACATGAGGCTTCACATTATCATTGTCAGGAATGTAGACACAAAGACCTGTGTCCAGAGTTATGTCCTAGACAGTTTATAAACAACATTTGTTTATATATGTGGACATGAGGCTTCACATTATCATTGTCAGGAATGTAGACACAAAGACCTGTGTCCAGAGTTATGTCCGAGACAGTTTATAAACAACATTTGTTTATATATGTGGACATGAGGCTTCACATTATCATTGTCAGGAATGTAGACACAAAGACCTGTGTCCAGAGTTACGTCCTAGACAGTTTATAAACAACATTTGTTTTTATATGTGGACATGAGGCTTCACATTATCATTGCCAGGAATGCAGACACAAAGACCTGTGTCCAGAGTTATGTCCGAGACAGTTTATAAACAACATTTGTTTATATATATGGACATGAGGCTTAACATTATCATTGTCAGGAATGTAGACACAAAGACCTGTGTCCAGAGTTATGTCCTAGACAGTTTATAAACAACATTTGTTTATATATGTGGACATGAGGCTTCACATTATCATTGTCAGGAATGTAGACACAAAGACCTGTGTCCAGAGTTATGTCCTAGACAGTTTATAAACAACATTTGTTTATATATATGGACATGAGGCTTCACATTATCATTGTCAGGAATGTAGACACAAAGCCCTGTGTCCAGAGTTATGTCCTAGACAGTTTAAAACAACATTTGTTTATATATGTGGACATGAGGCTTCACATTATCATTGTCAGGAATGTAGACACAAAGACCTGTCTCCAGAGTTATGTCCTGGACAGTTTATAAACAACATTTGTTTATATATGTGGACATGAGGCTTCACATTATCATTGCCAGGAATGTAGACACAAAGACCTGTGTCCAGAGTTATGTCCGAGACAGTTTATAAACAACATTTGTTTATATATGTGGACATGAGGCTTCACATTATCATTGTCAGGAATGTAGACACAAAGACCTGTGTCCAGAGTTATGTCCTAGACAGTTTATAAACAACATTTGTTTATATATGTGGACATGAGGCTTCACATTATCATTGCCAGGAATGTAGACACAAAGACCTGTGTCCAGAGTTATGTCCTAGACAGTTTATAAACAACATTTGTTTATATATGTGGACATGAGGCTTCACATTATCATTGCCAGGAATGTAGACACAAAGACCTGTGTCCAGAGATATGTCCGAGACCGTTTATAAACAACATTTGTTTATATATGTGGACATGAGGCTTCACATTATCATTGTCAGGAATGTAGACACAAAGACCTGTGTCCAGAGTTATGTCCTAGACAGTTTATAAACAACATTTGTTTATATATGTGGACATGAGGCTTCACATTATCATTGCCAGGAATGTAGACACAAAGACCTGTGTCCAGAGTTATGTCCTAGACAGTTTATAAACAACATTTGTTTATATATGTGGACATGAGGCTTCACATTATCGTTGCCAGGAATGTAGACACAAAGACCTGTGTCCAGAGTTATGTCCTAGACAGTTTATAAACAACATTTGTTTATATATGTGGACATGAGGCTTCACATTATCATTGTCAGGAATGTAGACACAAAGACCTCTGTCCAGAGTTATGTCCAAGACAGTTTATAAACAACATTTGTTTATATATGTGGACATGAGGCTTCACATTATCATTGTCAGGAATGTTGACACAAAGACCTGTGTCCAGAGTTATGTCCGAGACAGTTTATAAACAACATTTGTTTATATATGTGGACATGAGGCTTCACATTATCATTGTCAGGAATGTTGACACAAAGATCTGTGTCCAGAGTTATGTCATGGACAGTTTATAAACAACATTTGTTTATATATGTGGACATGAGGCTTCACATTATCATTTTCAGGAATGTTGACACAAAGACCTGTGTCCAGAGTTATGTCCGAGACAGTTTATAAACAACATTTGTTTATATATGTGGACATGAGGCTTCACATTATCGTTGCCAGGAATGTAGACACAAAGACCTGTGTCCAGAGTTATGTCCTAGACAGTTTATAAACAACATTTGTTTATATATGTGGACATGAGGCTTCACATTATCATTGCCAGGAATGTAGACACAAAGACCTGTGTCCAGAGTTATGTCCTGGACAGTTAATACACAACATTTGTTTATATATGTGGACATGAGGCTTCACATTATCATTGCCAGGAATGTAGACACAAAGACCTGTGTCCAGAGTTATGTCCTGGACAGTTTATAAACAACATTTGTTTATATATGTGGACATGAGGCTTCACATTATCATTGTCAGGAATGTTGACACAAAGACCTGTGTCCAGAGTTATGTCCGAGACAGTTTATAAACAACATTTGTTTATATATGTGGACATGAGGCTTCACATTATCGTTGCCAGGAATGTAGACACAAAGACCTGTGTCCAGAGTTATGTCCTAGACAGTTTATAAACAACATTTGTTTATATATGTGGACATGAGGCTTCACATTATTATTGTCAGGAATGTAGACACAAAGACCTGTGTCCAGAGTTATGTCCGAGACAGTTTATAAACAACATTTGTTTATATATGTGGACATGAGGCTTCACATTATCATTGTCAGGAATGTAGACACAAAGACCTGTGTCCAGAGTTATGTCCTAGACAGTTTATAAACAACATTTGTTTATATATATGGACATGAGGCTTCACATTATCATTGTCAGGAATGTAGACACAAAGCCCTGTGTCCAGAGTTATGTCCTAGACAGTTTAAAACAACATTTGTTTATATATGTGGACATGAGGCTTCACATTATCATTGTCAGGAATGTAGACACAAAGACCTGTCTCCAGAGTTATGTCCTGGACAGTTTATAAACAACATTTGTTTATATATGTGGACATGAGGCTTCACATTATCATTGCCAGGAATGTAGACACAAAGACCTGTGTCCAGAGTTATGTCCGAGACAGTTTATAAACAACATTTGTTTATATATGTGGACATGAGGCTTCACATTATCATTGTCAGGAATGTAGACACAAAGACCTGTGTCCAGAGTTATGTCCTAGACAGTTTATAAACAACATTTGTTTATATATGTGGACATGAGGCTTCACATTATCATTGCCAGGAATGTAGACACAAAGACCTGTGTCCAGAGTTATGTCCTAGACAGTTTATAAACAACATTTGTTTATATATGTGGACATGAGGCTTCACATTATCATTGCCAGGAATGTAGACACAAAGACCTGTGTCCAGAGATATGTCCGAGACCGTTTATAAACAACATTTGTTTATATATGTGGACATGAGGCTTCACATTATCATTGTCAGGAATGTAGACACAAAGACCTGTGTCCAGAGTTATGTCCTAGACAGTTTATAAACAACATTTGTTTATATATGTGGACATGAGGCTTCACATTATCATTGCCAGGAATGTAGACACAAAGACCTGTGTCCAGAGTTATGTCCTAGACAGTTTATAAACAACATTTGTTTATATATGTGGACATGAGGCTTCACATTATCGTTGCCAGGAATGTAGACACAAAGACCTGTGTCCAGAGTTATGTCCTAGACAGTTTATAAACAACATTTGTTTATATATGTGGACATGAGGCTTCACATTATCATTGTCAGGAATGTAGACACAAAGACCTCTGTCCAGAGTTATGTCCAAGACAGTTTATAAACAACATTTGTTTATATATGTGGACATGAGGCTTCACATTATCATTGTCAGGAATGTTGACACAAAGACCTGTGTCCAGAGTTATGTCCGAGACAGTTTATAAACAACATTTGTTTATATATGTGGACATGAGGCTTCACATTATCATTGTCAGGAATGTTGACACAAAGATCTGTGTCCAGAGTTATGTCATGGACAGTTTATAAACAACATTTGTTTATATATGTGGACATGAGGCTTCACATTATCATTGCCAGGAATGTAGACACAAAGACCTGTGTCCAGAGTTATGTCCTGGACAGTTTATAAACAACATTTGTTTATATATGTGGACATGAGGCTTTACATTATCATTTTCAGGAATGTTGACACAAAGACCTGTGTCCAGAGTTATGTCCGAGACAGTTTATAAACAACATTTGTTTATATATGTGGACATGAGGCTTCACATTATCGTTGCCAGGAATGTAGACACAAAGACCTGTGTCCAGAGTTATGTCCTAGACAGTTTATAAACAACATTTGTTTATATATGTGGACATGAGGCTTCACATTATCATTGTCAGGAATGTAGACACAAAGACCTCTGTCCAGAGTTATGTCCAAGACAGTTTATAAACAACATTTGTTTATATATGTGGACATGAGGCTTCACATTATCATTGTCAGGAATGTTGACACAAAGACCTGTGTCCAGAGTTATGTCCGAGACAGTTTATAAACAACATTTGTTTATATATGTGGACATGAGGCTTCACATTATCATTGTCAGGAATGTTGACACAAAGACCTGTGTCCAGAGTTATGTCATGGACAGTTTATAAACAACATTTGTTTATATATGTGGACATGAGGCTTCACATTATCATTGCCAGGAATGTAGACACAAAGACCTGTGTCCAGAGTTATGTCCTGGACAGTTTATAAACAACATTTGTTTATATATGTGGACATGAGGCTTTACATTATCATTTTCAGGAATGTTGACACAAAGACCTGTGTCCAGAGTTATGTCCGAGACAGTTTATAAACAACATTTGTTTATAAATGTGGACATGCGACTTCACATTATCATTGCCAGGAATGTAGACACAAAGACCTGTGTCCAGAGTTATGTCCTAGACAGTTTATAAACAACATTTGTTTATATATGTGGTCATGAGGCTTCACATTATCATTGCCAGGAATGTCGACACAAAGACCTGTGTCCAGAGTTATGTCCTAGACAGTTTATAAACAACATTTGTTTATATATGTGGACATGAGGCTTCACATTATCATTGCCAGGAATGTAGACACAAAGACCTGTGTCCAGAGTTATGTCCTAGACAGTTTATAAACAACATTTGTTTATATATGTGGACATGAGGCTTCACATTATCATTGTCAGGAATGTAGACACAAAGACCTGTGTCCAGAGTTATGTCCTGGACAGTATATAAACAACATTTGTTTATATATGTGGACATGAGGCTTCACATTATCATTGCCAGGAATGTAGACACAAAGACCTCTGTCCAGAGTTATGTCCTAGACATTTTATAAACAACATTTGTTTATATATGTGGACATGAGGCTTCACATTATCATTGCCATTAATGTAGACACAAAGACCTGTGTCCAGAGTTATGTCCTAGACAGTTTATAAACAACATTTGTTTATATATGTGGACATGAGGCTTCACATTATCATTGCCAGGAATGTAGACACAAAGACCTGTGTCCAGAGTTATGTCCGAGACAGTTTATAAACAACATTTGTTTATATATGTGGACATGAGGCTTCACATTATCATTGCCAGGAATGTAGACACAAAGACCTGTGTCCAGAGTTATGTCCGAGACAGTTTATAAACAACATTTGTTTATATATGTGGACATGAGGCTTCACATTATCATTGTCAGGAATGTAGATACAAAGACCTGTGTCCAGAGTTATGTCCTAGACAGTTTATAAACAACATTTGTTTATATATGTGGATATGAGGCTTCACATTATCATTGTCAGGAATGTAGACACAAAGACCTGTGTCCAGAGATATGTCCTAGACAGTTTATAAACAACATTTGTTTATATATGTGGACATGAGGCTTCACATTATCATTGCCAGGAATGTAGACACAAAGACCTGTGTCCAGAGTTATGTCCTAGACAGTTTATAAACAACATTTGTTTATATATGTGGACATGAGGCTTCACATTATCATTGCCAGGAATGTAGACACAAAGACCTGTGTCCAGAGATATGTCCGAGACCGTTTATAAACAACATTTGTTTATATATGTGGACATGAGGCTTCACATTATCATTGTCAGGAATGTAGACACAAAGACCTGTGTCCAGAGTTATGTCCTAGACAGTTTATAAACAACATTTGTTTATATATGTGGACATGAGGCTTCACATTATCATTGCCAGGAATGTAGACACAAAGACCTGTTTCCAGAGTTATGTCCTAGACAGTTTATAAACAACATTTGTTTATATATGTGGACATGAGGCTTCACATTATCGTTGCCAGGAATGTAGACACAAAGACCTGTGTCCAGAGTTATGTCATGGACAGTTTATAAACAACATTTGTTTATATATGTGGACATGAGGCTTCACATTATCATTGTCAGGAATGTAGACACAAAGACCTCTGTCCAGAGTTATATCCAAGACAGTTTATAAACAACATTTGTTTATATATGTGGACATGAGGCTTCACATTATCATTGTCAGGAATGTTGACACAAAGACCTGTGTCCAGAGTTATGACCGAGACAGTTTATAAACAACATTTGTTTATATATGTGGACATGAGGCTTCACATTATCATTGTCAGGAATGTTGACACAAAGACCTGTGTCCAGAGTTATGTCATGGACAGTTTATAAACAACATTTGTTTATATATGTGGACATGAGGCTTCACATTATCATTGCCAGGAATGTAGACACAAAGACCTGTGTCCAGAGTTATGTCCGAGACAGTTTATAAACAACATTTGTTTATATATGTGGACATGAGGCTTCACATTATCATTGTCAGGAATGTTGACACAAAGACCTGTGTCCAGAGTTATGTCCTAGACAGTTTATAAACAACATTTGTTTATAAATGTGGACATGAGGCTTCACATTATCATTGTCAGGAATGTAGACACAAAGACCTGTGTCCAGAGTTATGTCCGAGACAGTTTATAAACAACATTTGTTTATATATGTGGACATGAGGCTTCACATTATCATTGTCAGGAATGTAGACACAAAGACCTGTGTCCAGAGTTATGTCCGAGACAGTTTATAAACAACATTTGTTTATATATGTGGACATGAGGCTTCACATTATCATTGTCAGGAATGTAGATACAAAGACCTGTGTCCAGAGTTATGTCCGAGACAGTTTATAAACAACATTTGTTTATATATGTGGACATGAGGCTTCACATTATCATTGTCAGGAATGTTGACACAAAGACCTGTGTCCAGAGTTATGTCATGGACAGTTTATAAACAACATTTGTTTATATATGTGGACATGAGGCTTCACATTATCATTGCCAGGAATGTAGACACAAAGACCTGTGTCCAGAGTTATGTCCTGGACAGTTTATAAACAACATTTGTTTATATATGTGGACATGAGGCTTTACATTATCATTTTCAGGAATGTTGACACAAAGACCTGTGTCCAGAGTTATGTCCGAGACAGTTTATAAACAACATTTGTTTATAAATGTGGACATGCGACTTCACATTATCATTGCCAGGAATGTAGACACAAAGACCTGTGTCCAGAGTTATGTCCTAGACAGTTTATAAACAACATTTGTTTATATATGTGGTCATGAGGCTTCACATTATCATTGCCAGGAATGTCGACACAAAGACCTGTGTCCAGAGTTATGTCCTAGACAGTTTATAAACAACATTTGTTTATATATGTGGACATGAGGCTTCACATTATCATTGCCAGGAATGTAGACACAAAGACCTGTGTCCAGAGTTATGTCCTAGACAGTTTATAAACAACATTTGTTTATATATGTGGACATGAGGCTTCACATTATCATTGTCAGGAATGTAGACACAAAGACCTGTGTCCAGAGTTATGTCCTGGACAGTATATAAACAACATTTGTTTATATATGTGGACATGAGGCTTCACATTATCATTGCCAGGAATGTAGACACAAAGACCTCTGTCCAGAGTTATGTCCTAGACATTTTATAAACAACATTTGTTTATATATGTGGACATGAGGCTTCACATTATCATTGCCATTAATGTAGACACAAAGACCTGTGTCCAGAGTTATGTCCTAGACATTTTATAAACAACATTTGTTTATATATGTGGACATGAGGCTTCACATTATCATTGCCAGGAATGTAGACACAAAGACCTGTGTCCAGAGTTATGTCCGAGACAGTTTATAAACAACATTTGTTTATATATGTGGACATGAGGCTTCACATTATCATTGCCAGGAATGTAGACACAAAGACCTGTGTCCAGAGTTATGTCCGAGACAGTTTATAAACAACATTTGTTTATATATGTGGACATGAGGCTTCACATTATCATTGTCAGGAATGTAGATACAAAGACCTGTGTCCAGAGTTATGTCCTAGACAGTTTATAAACAACATTTGTTTATATATGTGGACATGAGGCTTCACATTATCATTGTCAGGAATGTAGACACAAAGACCTGTGTCCAGAGATATGTCCTAGACAGTTTATAAACAACATTTGTTTATATATGTGGACATGAGGCTTCACATTATCATTGCCAGGAATGTAGACACAAAGACCTGTGTCCAGAGTTATGTCCTAGACAGTTTATAAACAACATTTGTTTATATATGTGGACATGAGGCTTCACATTATCATTGCCAGGAATGTAGACACAAAGACCTGTGTCCAGAGATATGTCCGAGACCGTTTATAAACAACATTTGTTTATATATGTGGACATGAGGCTTCACATTATCATTGTCAGGAATGTAGACACAAAGACCTGTGTCCAGAGTTATGTCCTAGACAGTTTATAAACAACATTTGTTTATATATGTGGACATGAGGCTTCACATTATCATTGCCAGGAATGTAGACACAAAGACCTGTGTCCAGAGTTATGTCCTAGACAGTTTATAAACAACATTTGTTTATATATGTGGACATGAGGCTTCACATTATCGTTGCCAGGAATGTAGACACAAAGACCTGTGTCCAGAGTTATGTCATGGACAGTTTATAAACAACATTTGTTTATATATGTGGACATGAGGCTTCACATTATCATTGTCAGGAATGTAGACACAAAGACCTCTGTCCAGAGTTATATCCAAGACAGTTTATAAACAACATTTGTTTATATATGTGGACATGAGGCTTCACATTATCATTGTCAGGAATGTTGACACAAAGACCTGTGTCCAGAGTTATGACCGAGACAGTTTATAAACAACATTTGTTTATATATGTGGACATGAGGCTTCACATTATCATTGTCAGGAATGTTGACACAAAGACCTGTGTCCAGAGTTATGTCATGGACAGTTTATAAACAACATTTGTTTATATATGTGGACATGAGGCTTCACATTATCATTGCCAGGAATGTAGACACAAAGACCTGTGTCCAGAGTTATGTCCGAGACAGTTTATAAACAACATTTGTTTATATATGTGGACATGAGGCTTCACATTATCATTGTCAGGAATGTTGACACAAAGACCTGTGTCCAGAGTTATGTCCTAGACAGTTTATAAACAACATTTGTTTATAAATGTGGACATGAGGCTTCACATTATCATTGTCAGGAATGTAGACACAAAGACCTGTGTCCAGAGTTATGTCCGAGACAGTTTATAAACAACATTTGTTTATATATGTGGACATGAGGCTTCACATTATCATTGTCAGGAATGTAGACACAAAGACCTGTGTCCAGAGTTATGTCAGAGACAGTTTATAAACAACATTTGTTTATATGTGTGGACATGAGGCTTCACATTATCATTGCCAGGAATGTAGGCACAAAGACCTGTGTCCAGAGTTATGTCCTAGACAGTTTATAAACAACATTTGTTTATATATGTGGACATGAGGCTTCACATTATCATTGTCAGGAATGTAGACACAAAGACCTGTGTCCAGAGTTATGTCCTAGACAGTTTATAAACAACATTTGTTTATATATGTGGACATGAGGCTTCACATTATCATTGCCAGGACTGCAGACACAAAGACCTGTGTCCAGAGTTATGTCCTAGACAGTTTATAAACAACATTAGTTTATATATGTGGACATGAGGCTTCACATTATCATTGTCAGGAATGTAGACACAAATACCTGTGTCCAGAGTTATGTCCGAGACAGTTTATAAACAACATTTGTTTATATATGTGGCCATGAGGCTTCACATTATCATTGTCAGGAATGTAGACACAAAGACCTGTGTCCAGAGTTATGTCCTAGACAGTTTATAAACAACATTTGTTTATATATGTGGACATGAGGCTTCACATTATCATTGTCAGGAATGTAGACACAAAGACCTCTGTCCAGAGTTATGTCCGAGACAGTTTATAAACAACATTTGTTTATATATGTGGACATAAGGCTTCACATTATCATTGCCAGGAATGTAGACACAAAGACCTGTGTCCAGAGTTATGTCCTAGACAGTTTATAAACAACATTTGTTTATATATGTGGACATGAGGCTTCACATTATCATTGTCAGGAATGTAGACACAAACACCTGTGTCCAGAGTTATGTCCGAGACAGTTTATAAACAACATTTGTTTATATATGTGGACATGAGGCTTCACATTATCATTGTCAGGAATGTAGACACAAAGACCTGTGTCCAGAGTTATGTCCTAGACAGTTTATAAACAACATTTGCTTATATATGTGGACATGAGGCTTCACATTATCATTGTCAGGAATGTAGACACAAAGACCTGTGTCCAGAGTTATGTCCTAGACAGTTTATAAACAACATTTGTTTATATATGTGGACATGAGGCTTCACATTATCATTGTCAGGAATGTAGACACAAAGACCTGTCTCCAGAGTTATGTCCTGGACAGTTTATAAACAACATTTGTTTATATATGTGGACATGAAGCTTCACATTATCATTGCCAGGAATGTAGACACAAAGACCTGTGTCCAGAGTTATGTCCGAGACAGTTTATAAACAACATTTGTTTATATATGTGGACATGAGGCTTCACATTATCATTGTCAGGAATGTAGACACAAAGACCTGTGTCCAGAGTTATGTCCTAGACAGTTTATAAACAACATTTGTTTATATATGTGGACATGAGGCTTCACATTATCATTCCCATCAATGTAGACACAAAGACCTGTGTCCAGAGTTATGTCCTAGACAGTTTATAAACAACATTTGTTTATATATGTGGACATGAGGCTTCACATTATCATTGCCAGGAATGTAGACACAAAGACCTGTGTCCAGAGATATGTCCGAGACCGTTTATAAACAACATTTGTTTATATATGTGGACATGAGGCTTCACATTATCATTGTCAGGAATGTAGACACAAAGACCTGTGTCCAGAGTTATGTCCTAGACAGTTTATAAACAACATTTGTTTATATATGTGGACATGAGGCTTCACATTATCATTGCCAGGAATGTAGACACAAAGACCTGTGTCCAGAGTTATGTCCTAGACAGTTTATAAACAACATTTGTTTATATATGTGGACATGAGGCTTCACATATCGTTGCCAGGAATGTAGACACAAAGACCTGTGTCCAGAGTTATGTCATGGACAGTTTATAAACAACATTTGTTTATATGTGTGGACATGAGGCTTCACATTATCATTGTCAGGAATGTAGACACAAAGACCTCTGTCCAGAGTTATGTCCAAGACAGTTTATAAACAACATTTGTTTATATATGTGGACATGAGGCTTCACATTATCATTGTCAGGAATGTTGACACAAAGACCTGTGTCCCGAGTTATGTCCGAGACAGTTTATAAACAACATTTGTTTATATATGTGGACATGAGGCTTCACATTATCATTGTCAGGAATGTTGACACAAAGACCTGTGTCCAGAGTTATGTCATGGACAGTTTATAAACAACATTTGTTTATATATGTGGACATGAGGCTTCACATTATCATTGCCAGGAATGTAGACACAAAGACCTGTGTCCAGAGTTATGTCCTGGACAGTTTATAAACAACATTTGTTTATATATGTGGACATGAGGCTTCACATTATCATTCCCATCAATGTAGACACAAAGACCTGTGTCCAGAGTTATGTCCTAGACAGTTTATAAACAACATTTGTTTATATATGTGGACATGAGGCTTCACATTATCATTGCCAGGAAAGTAGACACTAAGACCTGTGTCCAGAGATATGTCCGAGACCGTTTATAAACAACATTTGTTTATATATGTGGACATGAGGCTTCACATTATCATTGTCAGGAATGTAGACACAAAGACCTGTGTCCAGAGTTATGTCCTAGACAGTTTATAAACAACATTTGTTTATATATGTGGACATGAGGCTTCACATTATCATTGCCAGGAATGTAGACACAAAGACCTGTGTCCAGAGTTATGTCCTAGACAGTTTATAAACAACATTTGTTTATATATGTGGACATGAGGCTTCACATATCGTTGCCAGGAATGTAGACACAAAGACCTGTGTCCAGAGTTATGTCATGGACAGTTTATAAACAACATTTGTTTATATGTGTGGACATGAGGCTTCACATTATCATTGTCAGGAATGTAGACACAAAGACCTCTGTCCAGAGTTATGTCCAAGACAGTTTATAAACAACATTTGTTTATATATGTGGACATGAGGCTTCACATTATCATTGTCAGGAATGTTGACACAAAGACCTGTGTCCCGAGTTATGTCCGAGACAGTTTATAAACAACATTTGTTTATATATGTGGACATGAGGCTTCACATTATCATTGTCAGGAATGTTGACACAAAGACCTGTGTCCAGAGTTATGTCATGGACAGTTTATAAACAACATTTGTTTATATATGTGGACATGAGGCTTCACATTATCATTGCCAGGAATGTAGACACAAAGACCTGTGTCCAGAGTTATGTCCTGGACAGTTTATAAACAACATTTGTTTATATATGTGGACATGAGGCTTTACATTATCATTTTCAGGAATGTTGACACAAAGACCTGTGTCCAGAGTTATGTCCGAGACAGTTTATAAACAACATTTGTTTATAAATGTGGACATGAGGCTTCACATTATCATTGCCAGGAATGTAGACACAAAGACCTGTGTCCAGAGTTATGTCCTAGACAGTTTATAAACAACATTTGTTTATATATGTGGACATGAGGCTTCACATTATCATTGTCAGGAATGTAGACACAAAGACCTGTGTCCAGAGTTATGTCCTAGACAGTTTATAAACAACATTTGTTTATATATGTGGACATGAGGCTTCACATTATCATTGCCAGGAATGTAGACACAAAGACCTGTGTCCAGAGTTATGTCCTAGACAGTTTATAAACAACATTTGTTTATATATGTGGACATGAGGCTTCACATTATCATTGCCAGGAATGTAGACACAAAGACCTGTGTCCAGAGATATGTCCGAGACCGTTTATAAACAACATTTGTTTATATATGTGGACATGAGGCTTCACATTATCATTGTCAGGAAAGTAGACACAAAGACCTGTGTCCAGAGTTATGTCCTAGACAGTTTATAAACAACATTTGTTTATATATGTGGACATGAGGCTTCACATTATCATTGCCAGGAATGTAGACACAAAGACCTGTGTCCAGAGTTATGTCCTAGACAGTTTATAAACAACATTTGTTTATATATGTGGACATGAGGCTTCACATATCGTTGCCAGGAATGTAGACACAAAGACCTGTGTCCAGAGTTATGTCATGGACAGTTTATAAACAACATTTGTTTATATATGTGGACATGAGGCTTCACATTATCATTGTCAGGAATGTAGACACAAAGACCTCTGTCCAGAGTTATATCCAAGACAGTTTATAAACAACATTTGTTTATATATGTGGACATGAGGCTTCACATTATCATTGTCAGGAATGTTGACACAAAGACCTGTGTCCCGAGTTATGTCCGAGACAGTTTATAAACAACATTTGTTTATATATGTGGACATGAGGCTTCACATTATCATTGTCAGGAATGTTGACACAAAGACCTGTGTCCAGAGTTATGTCATGGACAGTTTATAAACAACATTTGTTTATATATGTGGACATGAGGCTTCACATTATCATTGCCAGGAATGTAGACACAAAGACCTGTGTCCAGAGTTATGTCCTGGACAGTTTATAAACAACATTTGTTTATATATGTGGACATGAGGCTTTACATTATCATTTTCAGGAATGTTGACACAAAGACCTGTGTCCAGAGTTATGTCCGAGACAGTTTATAAACAACATTTGTTTATAAATGTGGACATGAGGCTTCACATTATCATTGCCAGGAATGTAGACACAAAGACCTGTGTCCAGAGTTATGTCCTAGACAGTTTATAAACAACATTTGTTTATATATGTGGTCATGAGGCTTCACATTATCATTGCCAGGAATGTAGACACAAAGACCTGTGTCCAGAGTTATGTCCTAGACAGTTTATAAACAACATTTGTTTATCTATGTGGACATGAGGCTTCACATTATCATTGCCAGGAATGTAGACACAAAGACCTGTGTCCAGAGTTATGTCCTAGACAGTTTATAAACAACATTTGTTTATATATGTGGACATGAGGCTTCACATTATCATTGTCAGGAATGTAGACACAAAGACCTGTGTCCAGAGTTATGTCCGAGACAGTTTATAAACAACATTTGTTTATATATATGGACATGAGGCTTCACATTATCATTGTCAGGAATGTAGACACAAAGACCTGTGTCCAGAGTTATGTCCTAGACAGTTTATAAACAACATTTGCTTATATATGTGGACATGAGGCTTCACATTATCATTGTCAGGAATGTAGACACAAAGACCTGTGTCCAGAGTTATGTCCTAGACAGTTTATAAACAACATTTGTTTATATATGTGGACATGAGGCTTCACATTATCATTGTCAGGAATGTAGACACAAAGACCTGTGTCCAGAGTTATGTCCGAGACAGTTTATAAACAACATTTGTTTATATATGTGGACATGAGGCTTCACATTATCATTGTCAGGAATGTAGACACAAAGACCTGTGTCCAGAGTTATGTCCTAGACAGTTTATAAACAACATTTGTTTATATATGTGGACATGAGGCTTCACATTATCATTGCCAGGAATGTAGACACAAAGACCTGTGTCCAGAGTTATGTCCTAGACAGTTTATAAACAACATTTGTTTATATATGTGGACATGAGGCTTCACATTATCATTGCCAGGAATGTAGACACAAAGACCTGTGTCCAGAGATATGTCCGAGACCGTTTATAAACAACATTTGTTTATATATGTGGACATGAGGCTTCACATTATCATTGTCAGGAATGTAGACACAAAGACCTGTGTCCAGAGTTATGTCCTAGACAGTTTATAAACAACATTTGTTTATATATGTGGACATGAGGCTTCACATTATCATTGCCAGGAATGTAGACACAAAGACCTGTGTCCAGAGTTATGTCCTAGACAGTTTATAAACAACATTTGTTTATATATGTGGACATGAGGCTTCACATATCGTTGCCAGGAATGTAGACACAAAGACCTGTGTCCAGAGTTATGTCATGGACAGTTTATAAACAACATTTGTTTATATATGTGGACATGAGGCTTCACATTATCATTGTCAGGAATGTAGACACAAAGACCTCTGTCCAGAGTTATATCCAAGACAGTTTATAAACAACATTTGTTTATATATGTGGACATGAGGCTTCACATTATCATTGTCAGGAATGTTGACACAAAGACCTGTGTCCCGAGTTATGTCCGAGACAGTTTATAAACAACATTTGTTTATATATGTGGACATGAGGCTTCACATTATCATTGTCAGGAATGTTGACACAAAGACCTGTGTCCAGAGTTATGTCATGGACAGTTTATAAACAACATTTGTTTATATATGTGGACATGAGGCTTCACATTATCATTGCCAGGAATGTAGACACAAAAAACTGTGTCCAGAGTTATGTCCTGGACAGTTTATAAACAACATTTGTTTATATATGTGGACATGAGGCTTTACATTATCATTTTCAGGAATGTTGACACAAAGACCTGTGTCCAGAGTTATGTCCGAGACAGTTTATAAACAACATTTGTTTATAAATGTGGACATGAGGCTTCACATTATCATTGCCAGGAATGTAGACACAAAGACCTGTGTCCAGAGTTATGTCCTAGACAGTTTATAAACAACATTTGTTTATATATGTGGTCATGAGGCTTCACATTATCATTGCCAGGAATGTAGACACAAAGACCTGTGTCCAGAGTTATGTCCTAGACAGTTTATAAACAACATTTGTTTATCTATGTGGACATGAGGCTTCACATTATCATTGCCAGGAATGTAGACACAAAGACCTGTGTCCAGAGTTATGTCCTAGACAGTTTATAAACAACATTTGTTTATATATGTGGACATGAGGCTTCACATTATCATTGTCAGGAATGTAGACACAAAGACCTGTGTCCAGAGTTATGTCCGAGACAGTTTATAAACAACATTTGTTTATATATATGGACATGAGGCTTCACATTATCATTGTCAGGAATGTAGACACAAAGACCTGTGTCCAGAGTTATGTCCTAGACAGTTTATAAACAACATTTGCTTATATATGTGGACATGAGGCTTCACATTATCATTGTCAGGAATGTAGACACAAAGACCTGTGTCCAGAGTTATGTCCTAGACAGTTTATAAACAACATTTGTTTATATATGTGGGCATGAGGCTTCACATTATCATTGTCAGGAATGTAGACACAAAGACCTGTGTCCAGAGTTATGTCCGAGACAGTTTATAAACAACATTTGTTTATATATGTGGACATGAGGCTTCACATTATCATTGTCAGGAATGTAGACACAAAGACCTGTGTCCAGAGTTATGTCCTAGACAGTTTATAAACAACATTTGTTTATATATATGGACATGAGGCTTCACATTATCATTGCCAGGAATGTAGACACAAAGCCCTGTGTCCAGAGTTATGTCCTAGACAGTTTAAAACAACATTTGTTTATATATGTGGACATGAGGCTTCACATTATCATTGTCAGGAATGTAGACACAAAGACCTGTCTCCAGAGTTATGTCCTGGACAGTTTATAAACAACATTTGTTTATATATGTGGACATGAGGCTTCACATTATCATTGCCAGGAATGTAGACACAAAGACCTGTGTCCAGAGTTATGTCCGAGACAGTTTATAAACAACATTTGTTTATATATGTGGACATGAGGCTTCACATTATCATTGTCAGGAATGTAGACACAAAGACCTGTGTCCAGAGTTATGTCCTAGACAGTTTATAAACAACATTTGTTTATATATGTGGACATGAGGCTTCACATTATCATTGCCAGGAATGTAGACACAAAGACCTGTGTCCAGAGTTATGTCCTAGACAGTTTATAAACAACATTTGTTTATATATGTGGACATGAGGCTTCACATTATCATTGCCAGGAATGTAGACACAAAGACCTGTGTCCAGAGATATGTCCGTTACCGTTTATAAACAACATTTGTTTATATATGTGGACATGAGGCTTCACATTATCATTGTCAGGAATGTAGACACAAAGACCTGTGTCCAGAGTTATGTCCGAGACAGTTTATAAACAACATTTGTTTATATATGTGGACATGAGGCTTCACATTATCATTGTCAGGAATGTAGACACAAAGACCTGTGTCCAGAGTTATGACCTAGACAGTTTATAAACAACGTTTGTTTATATATGTGGACATGAGGCTTCACATTATCATTGCCAGGAATGTAGACACAAAGACCTGTGTCCAGAGTTATGTCCTAGACAGTTTATAAACAACATTTGTTTATATATGTGGACATGAGGCTTCACATTATCTTTGTCAGGAATGTAGACACAAAGACCTCTGTCCAGAGTTATGTCCAAGACAGTTTATAAACAACATTTGTTTATATATGTGGACATGAGGCTTCACATTATCATTGTCAGGAATGTTGACACAAAGACCTGTGTCCAGAGTTATGTCCGAGACAGTTTATAAACAACATTTGTTTATATATGTGGACATGAGGCTTCACATTATCATTGTCAGGAATGTTGACACAAAGACCTGTGTCCAGAGTTATGTCATGGACAGTTTATAAACAACATTTGTTTATATATGTGGACATGAGGCTTCACATTATCATTGCCAGGAATGTAGACACAAAGACCTGTGTCCAGAGTTATGTCCTGGACAGTTTATAAACAACATTTGTTTATATATGTGGACATGAGGCTTTACATTATCATTTTCAGGAATGTTGACACAAAGACCTGTGTCCAGAGTTATGTCCGAGACAGTTTATAAACAACATTTGTTTATAAATGTGGACATGAGGCTTCACATTATCATTGCCAGGAATGTAGACACAAAGACCTGTGTCCAGAGTTATGTCCTAGACAGTTTATAAACAACATTTGTTTATATATGTGGACATGAGGCTTCACATTATCATTGCCAGGAATGTAGACACAAAGACCTGTGTCCAGAGTTATGTCCTAGAGAGTTTATAAACAACATTTGTTTATATATGTGGACATGAGGCTTCACATTATCATTGCCAGGAATGTAGACACAAAGACCTGTGTCCAGAGTTATGTCCTAGACAGTTTATAAACAACATTTGTTTATATATGTGGACATGAGGCTTCACATTATCATTGTCAGGAATGTAGACACAAAGACCTGTGTCCAGAGTTATGTCCTGGACAGTTTATAAACAACATTTGTTTATATATGTGGACATGAGGCTTCACATTATCATTGCCAGGAATGTAGACACAAAGACCTGTGTCCAGAGTTATGTCCGAGACAGTTTATAAACAACATTTGTTTATATATGTGGGCATGAGGCTTCACATTATCATTGCCAGGAATGTAGACACAAAGACCTGTGTCCAGAGTTATGTCCGAGACAGTTTATAAACAACATTTGTTTATATATGTGGACATGAGGCTTCACATTATCATTGTCAGGAATGTTGACACAAAGACCTGTGTCCAGAGTTATGTCATGGACAGTTTATAAACAACATTTGTTTATATATGTGGACATGAGGCTTCACATTATCATTGCCAGGAATGTAGACACAAAGGCCTGTGTCCAGAGTTATGTCCTGGACAGTTTATAAACAACATTTGTTTATATATGTGGACATGAGGCTTTACATTATCATTTTCAGGAATGTTGACACAAAGACCTGTGTCCAGAGTTATGTCCGAGACAGTTTATAAACAACATTTGTTTATAAATGTGGACATGAGGCTTCACATTATCATTGCCAGGAATGTAGACACAAAGACCTGTGTCCAGAGTTATGTCCTAGACAGTTTATAAACAACATTTGTTTATATATGTGGACATGAGGCTTCACATTATCATTGCCAGGAATGTAGACACAAAGACCTGTGTCCAGAGTTATGTCCTAGACAGTTTATAAACAACATTTGTTTATATATGTGGACATGAGGCTTCACATTATCATTGCCAGGAATGTAGACACAAAGACCTGTGTCCAGAGTTATGTCCTAGACAGTTTATAAACAACATTTGTTTATATATGTGGACATGAGGCTTCACATTATCATTGTCAGGAATGTAGACACAAAGACCTGTGTCCAGAGTTATGTCCTGGACAGTTTATAAACAACATTTGTTTATATATGTGGACATGAGGCTTCACATTATCATTGCCAGGAATGTAGACACAAAGACCTCTGTCCAGAGTTATGTCCTAGACAGTTTATAAGCAACATTTGTTTATATATGTGGACATGAGGCTTCACATTATCATTGCCATTAATGTAGACACAAAGACCTGTGTCCAGAGTTATGTCCTAGACAGTTTATAAACAACATTTGTTTATATATGTGGACATGAGGCTTCACATTATCATTGCCAGGAATGTAGACACAAAGACCTGTGTCCAGAGTTATGTCCGAGACAGTTTATAAACAACATTTGTTTATATATGTGGGCATGAGGCTACACATTATCATTGCCAGGAATGTAGACACAAAGACCTGTGTCCAGAGTTATGTCCGAGACAGTTTATAAACAACATTTGTTTATATATGTGGACATGAGGCTTCACATTATCATTGTCAGGAATGTAGATACAAAGACCTGTGTCCAGAGTTATGTCCTAGACAGTTTATAAACAACATTTGTTTATATATGTGGACATGAGGCTTCACATTATCATTGTCAGGAATGTAGACACAAAGACCTGTGTCCAGAGTTATGTCCTAGACAGTTTATAAACAACATTTGTTTATATATGCGGACATGAGGCTTCACATTATCATTGCCAGGAATGTAGACACAAAGACCTGTGTCCAGAGTTATGTCCTAGACAGTTTATAAACAACATTTGTTTATATATGTGGACATGAGGCTTCACATTATCATTGCCAGGAATGTAGACACAAAGACCTGTGTCCAGAGATATGTCCGAGACCGTTTATAAACAACATTTGTTTATATATGTGGACATGAGGCTTCACATTATCATTGTCAGGAATGTAGACACAAAGACCTGTGTCCAGAGTTATGTCCTAGACAGTTTATAAACAACATTTGTTTATATATGTGGACATGAGGCTTCACATTATCATTGCCAGGAATGTAGACACAAAGACCTGTGTCCAGAGTTATGTCCTAGACAGTTTATAAACAACATTTGTTTATATATGTGGACATGAGGCTTCACATTATCGTTGCCAGGAATGTAGATACAAAGACCTGTGTCCAGAGTTATGTCCGAGACAGTTTATAAACAACATTTGTTTATATATGTGGACATGAGGCTTCACATTATCATTGTCAGGAATGTTGACACAAAGACCTGTGTCCAGAGTTATGACTGAGACAGTTTATAAACAACATTTGTTTATATATGTGGACATGAGGCTTCACATTATCATTGTCAGGAATGTTGACACAAAGACCTGTGTCCAGAGTTATGTCATGGACAGTTTATAAACAACATTTGTTTATATATGTGGACATGAGGCTTCACATTATCATTGCCAGGAATGTAGACACAAAGACCTGTGTCCAGAGTTATATCCTGGACAGTTTATAAACAACATTTGTTTATATATGTGGACATGAGGCTTCACATTATCATTGTCAGGAATGTTGACACCAAGACCTGTGTCCAGAGTTATGTCCGAGACAGTTTATAAACAACATTTGTTTATATATGTGGACATGCGGCTTCACATTATCATTGTCAGGAATGTAGACACAAAGACCTCTGTCCAGAGTTATGTCCAAGACAGTTTATAAACAACATTTGTTTATATATGTGGACATGAGGCTTCACATTATCATTGTCAGGAATGTTGACACAAAGACCTGTGTCCAGAGTTATGACCGAGACAGTTTATAAACAACATTTGTTTATATATGTGGACATGAGGCTTCACATTATCATTGTCAGGAATGTTGACACAAAGACCTGCGTCCAGAGTTATGTCATGGACAGTTTATAAACAACATTTGTTTATATATGTGGACATGAGGCTTCACATTATCATTGCCAGGAATGTAGACACAAAGACCTGTGTCCAGAGTTATATCCTGGACAGTTTATAAACAACATTTGTTTATATATGTGGACATGAGGCTTCACATTATCATTGTCAGGAATGTTGACACAAAGACCTGTGTCCAGAGTTATGTCCGAGACAGTTTATAAACAACATTTGTTTATATATGTGGACATGAGGCTTCACAATATCATTGTCAGGAATGTAGACACAAAGACCTGTGTCCAGAGTTATGTCCGAGACAGTTTATAAACAACATTTGTTTATATATGTGGACATGAGGCTTCACATTATCATTGTCAGGAATGTAGACACAAAGACCTGTGTCCAGAGTTATGTCCTAGACAGTTTATAAACAACATTTGTTTATATATGTGGACATGAGGCTTCACATTATCATTGCCAGGACTGTAGACACAATGACCTGTGTCCAGAGTTATGTCCTAGACAGTTTATAAACAACATTTGTTTATATATGTGGACATGAGGCTTCACATTATCATTGTCAGGAATGTAGACACAAATACCTGTGTCCAGAGTTATGTCCGAGACAGTTTATAAACAACATTTGTTTATATATGTGGACATGAGGCTTCACATTATCATTGTCAGGAATGTAGACACAAAGACCTGTGTCCAGAGTTATGTCCTAGACAGTTTATAAACAACATTTGTTTATATATGTGGACATGAGGCTTCACATTATCATTGTCAGGAATGTCGACACAAAGACCTGTGTCCAGAGTTATGTCCGAGACAGTTTATAAACAACATTTGTTTATATATGTGGACATAAGGCTTCACATTATCATTGCCAGGAATGTAGACACAAAGACCTGTGTCCAGAGTTATGTCCTAGACAGTTTATAAACAACATTTGTTTATGTGTGTGGACATGAGGCTTCACATTATCATTGTCAGGAATGTAGGCACAAAGACCTGTGTCCAGAGTTATGTCCTAGACAGGTTATAAACAACATTTGTTTATATATGTGGACATGAGGCTTCACATTATCATTGCCAGGAATGTAGACACAAAGACCTGTGTCCAGAGTTATGTCCGAGACAGTTTATAAACAACATTTGTTTAGAGATGTGGACATGAGGCTTCACATTATCATTGCCAGGAATGTAGACACAAAGACCTCTGTCCAGAGTTATGTCCGAGACAGTTTATAAACAACATTTGTTTATATATGTGGACATGAGGCTTCACATTATCATTGTCAGGAATGTAGACACAAAGACCTGTGTCCAGAGTTATGTCCTAGACAGTTTATAAACAACATTTGTTTATATACGTGGACATGAGGCTTCACATTATCATTGTCAGGAATGTAGACACAAAGACCTGTGTCCAGAGTTATGTCCTAGACAGGTTATAAACAACATTTGTTTATATATGTGGACATGAGGCTTCACATTATCATTGTCAGGAATGTAGGCACAAAGACCTGTGTCCAGAGTTATGTCCTAGACAGTTTATAAACAACATTTGTTTATGTGTGTGGACATGAGGCTTCACATTATCATTGTCAGGAATGTAGGCACAAAGACCTGTGTCCAGAGTTATGTCCTAGAGAGTTTATAAACAACATTTGTTTATGTGTGTGGACATGAGGCTTCACATTATCATTGTCAGGAATGTAGGCACAAAGACCTGTGTCCAGAGTTATGTCCTAGACAGTTTATAAACAACATTTGTTTATATATGTGGACATGAGGCTTCACATTATCATTGTCAGGAATGTAGACACAAATACCTGTGTCCAGAGTTATGTCCGAGACAGTTTATAAACATCATTTGTTAATATATGTGGACATGAGGCTTCACATTATCATTGTCAGGAATGTAGACACAAAGACCTGTGTCCAGAGTTATGTCCTAGACAGTTTATAAACAACATTTGTTTATATATGTGGACATGAGGCTTCACATTATCATTGTCAGGAATGTAGACACAAAGACCTCTGTCCAGAGTTATGTCCGAGACAGTTTATAAACAACATTTGTTTATATATGTGGACATGAGGCTTCACATTATCATTGCCAGGAATGTAGACACAAAGACCTGTGTCCAGAGTTATGTCCTAGACAGTTTATAAACAACATTTGTTTATATATGTGGACATGAGACTTCACATTATCATTGTCAGGAATGTAGACACAAAGAGCTCTGTCCAGAGTTATGTCCGAGACAGTTTATAAACAACATTTGTTTATATATGTGGACATGAGGCTTCACATTATCATTGCCAGGACTGTAGACACAAAGACCTGTGTCCAGAGTTATGTCCTAGACAGTTTATAAACAACATTAGTTTATATATGTGGACATGAGGCTTCACATTATCATTGTCAGGAATGTAGACACAAATACCTGTGTCCAGAGTTATGTCCGAGACAGTTTATAAACAACATTTGTTTATATATGTGGACATGAGGCTTCACATTATCATTGTCAGGAATGTAGACACAAAGACCTGTGTCCAGAGTTATGTCCTGGACAGTTTATAAACTACATTTGTTTATATATGTGGACATGAGGCTTCACATTATCATTGTCAGGAATGTAGACACAAAGAGCTCTGTCCAGAGTTATGTCCGAGACAGTTTATAAACAACATTAGTTTATATATGTGGACATGAGGCTTCACATTATCATTGTCAGGAATGTAGGCACAAAGACCTGTGTCCAGAGTTATGTCCTAGACAGTTTATAAACAACATTTGTTTATGTGTGTGGACATGAGGCTTCACATTATCATTGTCAGGAATGTAGGCACAAAGACCTGTGTCCAGAGTTATGTCCTAGACAGTTTATAAACAACATTTGTTTATGTGTGTGGACATGAGGCTTCACATTATCATTGTCAGGAATGTAGGCACAAAGACCTGTGTCCAGAGTTATGTCCTAGACAGTTTATAAACAACATTTGTCTATATATGTGGACATGAGGCTTCACATTATCATTGCCAGGAATGTAGACACAAAGACCTGTGTCCAGAGTTATGTCCTAGACCGTTTATAAACAACATTTGTTTATATATGTGGACATGAGGCTTCACATTATCATTGTCAAGAATGTAGACACAAAGACCTGTGTCCAGAGTTATGTCCTAGACAGTTTATAAACAACATTTGTTTATATATGTGGACATGAGGCTTCACATTATCATTGTCAGGAATGTAGACACAAAGACATCTGTCCAGAGTTATGTCCGAGACAGTTTATAAACAACATTTGTTTATATATGTGGACATGAGGCTTCACATTATCATTGTCAGGAATGTAGACACAAAGACCTGTGTCCAGAGTTATGTCCTAGACAGTTTATAAACAACATTTGTTTATATATATGGACATGAGGCTTCACATTATCATTGTCAGGAATGTAGACACAAAGACCTGTGTCCAGAGTTATGTCCGAGACAGTTTATAAACAACATTTGTTTATATATGTGGACATGAGGCTTCACATTATCATTGTCAGGAATGTAGACACAAAGACCTGTGTCCAGAGTTATGTCCTAGACAGTTTATAAACAACATTTGTTTATATATGTGGACATGAGGCTTCACATTATGATTGTCAGGAATGTAGGCACAAAGACCTGTGTCCAGAGTTATGTCCTAGACAGTTTATAAACAACATTTGTTTATGTGTGTGGACATGAGGCTTCACATTATCATTGTCAGGAATGTAGGCACAAAGACCTGTGTCCAGAGTTATGTCCTAGACAGTTAATAAACAATATTTGTTTATGTGTGTGGACATGAGGCTTCACATTATCATTGTCAGGAATGTAGGCACAAAGACCTGTGCCCAGAGTTATGTCCTAGACAGTTTATAAACAACATTTGTTTATATATGTGGACATGAGGCTTCACATTATCATTGTCAGGAATGTAGACACAAATACCTGTGTCCAGAGTTATGTCCGAGACAGTTTATAAACAACATTTGTTTATATATGTGGACATGAGGCTTCACATTATCATTGTCAGGAATGTAGACACAAAGACCTGTGTCCAGAGTTATGTCCTAGACAGTTTATAAACAACATTTGTTTATATATGTGGACATGAGGCTTCACATTATCATTGTCAGGAATGTAGACACAAAGACCTCTGTCCAGAGTTATGTCCGAGACAGTTTATAAACAACATTTGTTTATATATGTGGACATGAGGCTTCACATTATCATTGCCAGGAATGTAGACACAAAGACCTGTGTCCAGAGTTATGTCCTAGACAGTTTATAAACAACATTTGTTTATATATGTGGACATGAGGCTTCACATTATCATTGTCAGGAATGTAGACACAAAGAGCTCTGTCCAGAGTTATGTCCGAGACAGTTTATAAACAACATTTGTTTATATATGTGGACATGAGGCTTCACATTATCATTGCCAGGACTGTAGACACAAAGACCTGTGTCCAGAGTTATGTCCTAGACAGTTTATAAACAACATTAGTTTATATATGTGGACATGAGGCTTCACATTATCATTGTCAGGAATGTAGACACAAATACCTGTGTCCAGAGTTATGTCCGAGACAGTTTATAAACAACATTTGTTTATATATGTGGACATGAGGCTTCACATTATCATTGTCAGGAATGTAGACACAAAGACCTGTGTCCAGAGTTATGTCCTAGACAGTTTATAAACAACATTTGTTTATATATGTGGACATGAGGCTTCACATTATCATTGTCAGGAAAGTCGACACAAAGACCTGTGTCCAGAGTTATGTCCGAGACAGTTTATAAACAACATTTGTTTATATATGTGGACATAAGGCTTCACATTATCATTGCCAGGAATGTAGACACAAAGACCTGTGTCCAGAGTTATGTCCTAGACAGTTTATAAACAACATTTGTTTATGTGTGTGGACATGAGGCTTCACATTATCATTGTCAGGAATGTAGGCACAAAGACCTGTGTCCAGAGTTATGTCCTAGACAGGTTATAAACAACATTTGTTTATATATGTGGACATGAGGCTTCACATTATCATTGTCAGGAATGTAGGCACAAAGTCCTGTGTCCAGAGTTATGTCCTAGACAGTTTATAAACAACATTTGTTTATATATGTGGACATGAGGCTTCACATTATCATTGTCAGGAATGTAGGCTCAAAGACCTGTGTCCAGAGTTATGTCCTAGACAGTTTATAAACAACATTTATTTATGTGTGTGGACATGAGGCTTCACATTATCATTGTCAGGAATGTAGGCACAAAGACCTGTGTCCAGAGTTATGTCCTAGACAGTTTATAAACAACATTTGTTTATGTGTGTGGACATGAGGCTTCACATTATCATTGTCAGGAACGTAGGCACAAAGACCTCTGTCCAGAGTTATGTCCTAGACAGTTTATAAACAACATTTGTTTATATATGTGGACATGAGGCTTCACATTATCATTGCCAGGAATGTAGACACAAAGACCTGTGTCCAGAGTTATGTCCTAGACAGTTTATAAACAACATTTGTTTATATATGTGGACATGAGGCTTCACATTATCATTGTCAGGAATGTAGACACAAATACCTGTGTCCAGAGTTATGTCCGAGACTGTTTATAAACAACATTTGTTTATATATGTGGACATGAGGCTTCACATTATCATTGTCAGGAATGTAGACACAAAGACCTGTGTCCAGAGTTATGTCCTAGACAGTTTATAAACAACATTTGTTTATATATGTGGACATGAGGCTTCACATTATCATTGTCAGGAATGTAGACACAAAGACATCTGTCCAGAGTTATGTCCGAGACAGTTTATAAACAACATTTGTTTATATATGTGGACATGAGGCTTCACATTATCATTGCCAGGAATGTAGACACAAAGACCTGTGTCCAGAGTTATGTCCTAGACAGTTTATAAACAACATTTGTTTATATATGTGGACATGAGGCTTCACATTATCATTGTCAGGAATGTAGACACAAAGAGCTCTGTCCAGAGTTATGTCCGAGACAGTTTATAAACAACATTTGTTTATATATGTGGACATGAGGCTTCACATTATCATTGCCAGGACTGTAGACACAAAGACCTGTGTCCAGAGTTATGTCCTAGACAGTTTATAAACAACATTAGTTTATATATGTGGACATGAGGCTTCACATTATCATTGTCAGGAATGTAGACACAAATACCTGTGTCCAGAGTTATGTCCGAGACAGTTTATAAACAACATTTGTTTATATATGTGGACATGAGGCTTCACATTATCATTGTCAGGAATGTAGACACAAAGACCTGTGTCCAGAGTTATGTCCTAGACAGTTTATAAACAACATTTGTTTATATATGTGGACATGAGGCTTCACATTATCATTGTCAGGAATGTCGACACAAAGACCTGTGTCCAGAGTTATGTCCGAGACAGTTTATAAACAACATTTGTTTATATATGTGCACATAAGGCTTCACATTATCATTGCCAGGAATGTAGACACAAAGACCTGTGTCCAGAGTTATGTCCTAGACAGTTTATAAACAACATTTGTTTATGTGTGTGGACATGAGGCTTCACATTATCATTGTCAGGAATGTAGGCACAAAGACCTGTGTCCAGAGTTATGTCCTAGACAGGTTATAAACAACATTTGTTTATATATGTGGACATGAGGCTTCACATTATCATTGTCAGGAATGTAGGCACAAAGACCTGTGTCCAGAGTTATGTCCTAGACAGTTTATAAACAACATTTGTTTATATATGTGGACATGAGGCTTCACATTATCATTGTCAGGAATGTAGGCTCAAAGACCTGTGTCCAGAGTTATGTCCTAGACAGTTTATAAACAACATTTATTTATGTGTGTGGACATGAGGCTTCACATTATCATTGTCAGGAATGTAGGCACAAAGACCTGTGTCCAGAGTTATGTCCTAGACAGTTTATAAACAACATTTGTTTATGTGTGTGGACATGAGGCTTCACATTATCATTGTCAGGAACGTAGGCACAAATACCTGTGTCCAGAGTTATGTCCGAGACAGTTTATAAACAACATTTGTTTATATAAGTGGACATGAGGCTTCACATTATCATTGTCAGGAATGTAGACACAAAGACCTGTGTCCAGAGTTATGTCCTAGACAGTTTATAAACAACATTTGTTTATATAAGTGGACATGAATCTTCACATTATCATTGTCAGGAATGTAGACACAAAGACCTGTGTCCAGAGTTATGTCCTAGACAGTTTATAAACAACATTTGTTTATATATGTGGACATGAGGCTTCACATTTTCATTGTCAGGAATGTAGACACAAAGACCTCTGTCCAGAGTTATGTCCGAGACAGTTTATAAACAACATTTGTTTATATATGTGGACATGAGGCTTCACATTATCATTGCCAGGAATGTAGACACAAAGACCTGTGTCCAGAGTTATGTCCTAGACAGTTTATAAACAACATTTGTTTATATAAGTGGACATGAATCTTCACATTATCATTGTCAGGAATGTAGACACAAAGACCTGTGTCCAGAGTTATGTCCTAGACAGTTTATAAACAACATTTGTTTATATATGTGGACATGAGGCTTCACATTTTCATTGTCAGGAATGTAGACACAAAGACCTCTGTCCAGAGTTATGTCCGAGACAGTTTATAAACAACATTTGTTTATATATGTGGACATGAGGCTTCACATTATCATTGCCAGGAATGTAGACACAAAGACCTGTGTCCAGAGTTATGTCCTAGACAGTTTATAAACAACATTTGTTTATATATGTGGACATGAGGCTTTACATTATCATTGTCAGGAATGTAGACACAAAGAGCTCTGTCCAGAGTTATGTCCGAGACAGTTTATAAATAACATTTGTTTATATATGTGGACATGAGGCTTCACATTGTCATTGCCAGGAATGTAGACACAAAGACCTCTGTCCAGAGTTATGTCCTAGACAGTTTATAAACAACATTTGTTTATATATGTGGACATGAGGCTTCACATTATCATTGTCAGGAATGTAGACACAAAGACCTGTGTCCAGAGTTATGTCCGAGACAGTTTATAAACAACATTTGTTTATATATGTGGACATGAGGGTTCACATTATCATTGCCAGGAATGTAGACACAAAGACCTGTGTCCAGAGTTATGTCCTAGACAGTTTATAAACAACATTTGTTTATATATGTGGACATGAGGCTTCACATTATCATTGCCAGGAATGTAGACACAAAGACCTGTGTCCAGAGTTATGTGCTAGACAGTTTATAAACAACATTTGTTTATATATATGGACATGAGGCTTCACATTATCATTGTCAGGAATGTAGACACAAAGACCTGTGTCCAGAGCTATGTCCGTGACAGTTTATAAACAACATTTGTTTATATATGTGGACATGAGGCTTCACATTATCATTGTCAGGAATATAGACACAAAGACCTGTGTCCAGAGTTATGTCCGAAACAGTTTATAAACAACATTTGTTTATATATGTGGACATGAGGCTTCACATTATCATTGTCAGGAATGTAGACACAAAGACCTCTGTCCAGAGTTATGTCCGAGACAGTTTATAAACAACATTTGTTTATATATGTGGACATGAGGCGTCACATTATCATTGCCAGGAATGTAGACACAAAGACCTGTGTCCAGAGTTATGTCCGAGACAGTTTATAAACAAAATTTGTTTATATATGTGGACATGAGGCTTCACATTATCATTGTCAGGAATGTTGACACAAAGACCTGTGTCCAGAGTTATGTCCTAGACAGTTTATAAACAACATTTGTTTATATATGTGGACATGAGGCTTCACATTATCATTGCCAGGAATGTAGACACAAAGACCTGTGTCCAGAGTTATGTCCTAGACAGTTTATAAACAGCATTTGTTTATATATGTGGACATGAGGCTTCACATTATCATTGCCAGGAATGTAGACACAAAGACCTGTGTCCAGAGTTATGTCCGAGACAGTTTATAAACAACATTTGTTTCTATATGTGGACATGAGGCGTCACATTATCATTGTCAGGAATATAGACACAAAGACCTGTGTCCAGAGTTATGTCCGAAACAGTTTATAAACAACATTTGTTTATATATGTGGACATGAGGCTTCACATTATCATTGTCAGGAATGTAGACACAAAGACCTCTGTCCAGAGTTATGTCCGAGACAGTTTATAAACAACATTTGTTTATATATGTGGACATGAGGCGTCACATTATCATTGCCAGGAATGTAGACACAAAGACCTGTGTCCAGAGTTATGTCCGAGACAGTTTATAAACAAAATTTGTTTATATATGTGGACATGAGGCTTCACATTATCATTGTCAGGAATGTTGACACAAAGACCTGTGTCCAGAGTTATGTCCTAGACAGTTTATAAACAACATTTGTTTATATATGTGGACATGAGGCTTCACATTATCATTGCCAGGAATGTAGACACAAAGACCTGTGTCCAGAGTTATGTCCTAGACAGTTTATAAACAGCATTTGTTTATATATGTGGACATGAGGCTTCACATTATCATTGCCAGGAATGTAGACACAAAGACCTGTGTCCAGAGTTATGTCCGAGACAGTTTATAAACAACATTTGTTTCTATATGTGGACATGAGGCTTCACATTATCATTGTCAGGAATGTAGACACAAAGACCTGTGTCCAGAGTTATGTCCGAGACAGTTTATAAACAACATTTGTTTATATATGTGGACATGAGGCTTCACATTATCATTGTCAGGAATGTAGACACAATGACCTGTGTCCAGAGTTATGTCCGAGACAGTTTATAAACAACATTTGTTTATATATGTGGACATGAGGCTTCACATTATCATTGCCAGGCATGTAGACACAAAGACCTGTGTCCATAGTTATGTCCTAGACAGTTTATAAACAACATTTGTTTATATATGTGGACATGAGGCTTCACATTTTCATTGCCAGGAATGTAGACACAAAGACCTGTGTCCAGAGTTATGTCCTAGACAGTTTATAAACAACATTTGTTTATATATATGGACATGAGGCATCACATTATCATTGTCAGGAATGTAGACACAAAGACCTGTGTCCAGAGTTATGTCCGAGACAGTTTATAAACAACATTTGTTTATATATGTGGACATGAGGCTTCACATTATCATTGTCAGGAATGTAGACACAAAGACCTGTGTCCAGAGTTATGTCCTAGACAGTTTTTAAACAACATTTGTTTATATATGTGGACATGAGGCTTCACATTATCATTGTCAGGAATGTAGACACAAAGACCTGTGTCCAGAGTTATGTCCGAGACAGTTTATAAACAACATTTGTTTATATATGTGGACATGAGGCTTCACATTATCATTGCCAGGAATGTAGACACAAAGACCTGTGTCCAGAGTTATGTCCTAGACAGTTTATAAACAACATTTGTTTATATATGTGGACATGAGGCTTCACATTATCATTGCCAGGAATGTAGACACAAAGACCTGTGTCCAGAGTTATGTCCGAGACAGTTTATAAACAACATTTGTTTATATATGTGGACATGAGGCTTCACATTATCATTGTCAGGAATGTAGACACAAAGACCTCTGTCCAGAGTTATGTCCGAGACAGTTTATAAACAACATTTGTTTATATATGTGGACATGAGGCGTCACATTATCATTGCCAGGAATGTAGACACAAAGACCTGTGTCCAGAGTTATGTCCGAGACAGTTTATAAACAACATTTGTTTATATATGTGGACATGAGGCTTCACATTATCATTGTCAGGAATGTAGACACAAAGACCTGTGTCCAGAGTTATGTCCTAGACAGTTTATAAACAACATTTGTTTATATATGTGGACATGAGGCTTCACATTATCATTGCCAGGAATGTAGACACAAAGACCTGTGTCCAGAGTTATGTCCTAGACAGTTTATAAACAGCATTTGTTTATATATGTGGACATGAGGCTTCACATTATCATTGCCAGGAATCTAGACACAAAGACCTGTGTCCAGAGTTATGTCCGAGACAGTTTATAAACAACATTTGTTTCTATATGTGGACATGAGGCTTCACATTATCATTGTCAGGAATGTAGACACAAAGACCTGTGTCCAGAGTTATGTCCGAGACAGTTTATAAACAACATTTGTTTATATATGTGGACATGAGGCTTCACATTATCATTGTCAGGAATGTAGACACAAAGACCTGTGTCCAGAGTTATGTCCGAGACAGTTTATAAACAACATTTGTTTATATATGTGGACATGAGGCTTCACATTATCATTGCCAGGCATGTAGACACAAAGACCTGTGTCCATAGTTATGTCCTAGACAGTTTATAAACAACATTTGTTTATATATGTGGACATGAGGCTTCACATTATCATTGCCAGGAATGTAGACACAAAGACCTGTGTCCAGAGTTATGTCGTAGACAGTTTATAAACAACATTTGTTTATATATATGGACATGAGGCTTCACATTATCATTGTCAGGAATGTAGACACAAAGACCTGTGTCCAGAGATATGTCCGAGACAGTTTATAAACATCATTTGTTTATATATGTGGACATGAGGCTTCACATTATCATTGTCAGGAATGTAGACACAAAGACCTGTGTCCAGAGTTATGTCCTAGACAGTTTATAAACAACATTTGTTTATATATGTGGACATGAGGCTTCACATTATCATTGTCAGGAATGTAGACACAAAGACCTGTGTCCAGAGTTATGTCCGACACAGTTTATAAACAACATTTGTTTATATATGTGGACATGGGGCTTCACATTATCATTGTCAGGCATGTAGACACAAAGACCTGTGTCCAGAGTTATGTCCGAGACAGTTTATAAACAACATTTGTTTATATATGTGGACATGAGGCTTCACATTATCATTGTCAGGAATGTAGACACAAATACCTGTGTCCAGAGTTATGTCCGAGACAGTTTATAAACAACATTTGTTTATATATGTGGACATGAGGCTTCACATTATCATTGCCAGGAATGTAGACACAAAGACCTGTGTCCAGAGTTATGTCCTAGACTGTTTATAAACAAGATTTGTTTATATATGTGGACATGAGGCTTCACATTATCATTGTCAGGAATGTAGACACAAATACCTGTGTCCAGAGTTATGTCCGAGACAGTTTATAAACAACATTCGTTTATATATGTGGACATGAGGCTTCACATTATCATTGTCAGGAATGTAGACACAAAGACCTGTGTCCAGAGTTATGTCCTAGACAGTTTATAAACAACATTTGTTTATATATGTGGACATGAGGCTTCACATTATCATTGCCAGGAATGTAGACACAAAGACCTGTGTCCAGAGTTATGTCCTAGACAGTTTATAAACAACATTTGTTTATATATGTGGAAATGAGGCTTCACATTATCATTGTCAGGAATGTAGACACAAAGACCTGTCTCCAGAGTTATGTCCGAGACAGTTTATAAACAACATTTGTTTATATATGTGGACATGAGGCTTCACATTATCATTGCCAGGAATGTAGACACAAAGACCTGTGTCCAGATTTATGTCCGAGACAGTTTATAAACAACATTTGTTTATATATGTGGACATGAGGCGTCACATTATCATTGCCAGGAATGTAGACACAAAGACCTGTGTCCAGAGTTATGTCCGAGACAGTTTATAAACAACATTTGTTTATATATGTGGACATGAGGCTTCACATTATCATTGTCAGGAATGTTGACACAAAGACCTGTGTCCAGAGTTATGTCCTAGACAGTTTATAAACAACATTTGTTTATATATGTGGACATGAGGCTTCACATTATCATTGCCAGGAATGTAGACACAAAGACCTGTGTCCAGAGTTATGTCCGAGACAGTTTATAAACAACATTTGTTTATATATGTGGACATGAGGCTTCACATTATCATTGCCAGGAATGTAGACACAAAGACCTCTGTCCAGAGTTATGTCCGAGACAGTTTATAAACAACATTTGTTTATATATGTGGACATGAGGCTTCACCTTATCATTGTCAGGAATGTAGACACAAAGACCTGTGTCCAGAGTTATTTCCTAGACAGTTTATAAACAACATTTGTTTATATATGTGGACATGAGGCTTCACATTATCATTGTCAGGAATGTAGACACAAAGACCTCTGTCCAGAGTTATGTCCGAGACAGTTTATAAACAACATTTGTTTATATATGTGGACATGAGGCTTCACATTATCATTGCCAGGAATGTAGACACAAAGACCTGTGTCCAGAGTTATGTCCTAGACAGTTTATAAACAACATTTGTTTATATATGTGGACATGAGGCTTCACATTATCATTGTCAGGAATGTAGACACAAAGACCTCTGTCCAGAGTTATGTCCGAGACAGTTTATAAACAACATTTGTTTATATATGTGGACATGAGGCTTCACATTATCATTGCCAGGAATGTAGACACAAAGACCTGTTTCCAGAGTTATGTCCTAGACAGTTTATAAACAACATTTGTTTATATATGTGGACATGAGGCTTCACATTATCATTGTCAGGAATGTAGACACAAAGACCTGTGTCCAGAGTTATGTCCGAGACAGTTTATAAACAACATTTGTTTATATATGTGGACATGAGGCTTCACATTATCATTGCCAGGAATGTAGACACAAAGACCTGTGTCCAGAGTTATGTCCCAGACAGTTTATAAACAACATTTGTTTATATATGTGGACATGAGTCTTCACATTATCATTGCCAGGAATGTAGACACAAAGACCTGTGTCCAGAGTTATGTCCTAGACAGTTTATAAACAACATTTGTTTATATATGTGGACATGAGGCTTCACATTATCATTGCCAGGAATGCAGACACAAAGACCTGTGTCCAGAGTTATGTCCTAGACAGTTTATAAACAGCATTTGTTTATATATGTGGACATGAGTCTTCACATTATCATTGCCAGGAATCTAGACACAAAGACCTGTGTCCAGAGTTATGTCCGAGACAGTTTATAAACAACATTTGTTTCTATATGTGGACATGAGGCTTCACATTATCATTGTCAGGAATGCAGACACAAAGACCTGTGTCCAGAGTTATGTCCTAGACAGTTTATAAACAACATTTGTTTATATATGTGGACATGAGGCTTCACATTATCATTGTCAGGAATGTAGACACAAAGACCTGTGTCCAGAGTTATGTCCTAGACAGTTTATAAACAACATTTGTTTATATATGTGGACATGAGGCTTCACATTATCATTGTCAGGAATGTAGACACAAAGACCTGTGTCCAGAGTTATGTCCGAGACAGTTTATAAACAACATTTGTTTATATATGTGGACATGAGGCTTCACATTATCATTGTCAGGAATGTAGACACAAAGACCTGTGTCCAGAGTTATGTCCGAGACAGTTTATAAACAACATTTGTTTATATATGTGGACATGAGGCTTCACATTATCATTGTCAGGAATGTAGACACAAAGACCTGTGTCCAGAGTTATGTCCGAGACAGTTTATAAACAACATTTGTTTATATATGTGGACATGAGGCTTCACATTATCATTGCCAGGAATGTAGACACAAAGACCTGTGTCCAGAGTTATGTCCTAGACAGTTTATAAACAACATTTGTTTATATATGTGGACATGAGGCTTCACATTATCATTGCCAGGAATGTAGACACAAAGGCCTGTGTCCAGAGTTATGTCCTAGACAGTTTATAAACAACATTTGTTTATATATATGGACATGAGGCTTCACATTATCATTGTCAGGAATGTAGACACAAAGACCTGTGTCCAGAGTTATGTCCGAGACAGTTTATAAACAACATTTGTTTATATATGTGGACATGAGGCTTCACATTATCATTGTCAGGAATGTAGACACAAAGACCTGTGTCCAGAGTTATGTCCGACACAGTTTATAAACAACATTTGTTTATATATGTGGACATGAGGCTTCACATTATCATTGTCAGGCATGTAGACACAAAGACCTGTGTCCAGAGTTATGTCCGAGACAGTTTATAAACAACATTTGTTTATATATGTGGACATGAGGCTTCACATTATCATTGTCAGGAATGTAGACACAAAGACCTGTGTCCAGAGTTATGTCCGAGACAGTTTATAAACAACATTTGTTTATATATGTGGACATGAGGCTTCACATTATCATTGTCAGGAATGTAGACACAAAGACCGGTGTCCAGAGTTATGTCCTAGACAGTTTATAAACAAGATTTGTTTATATATGTGGACATGAGGCTTCACATTATCATTGTCAGGAATGTAGACACAAATACCTGTGTCCAGAGTTATGTCCGAGACAGTTTATAAACAACATTTGTTTATATATGTGGACATGAGGCTTCACATTATCATTGTCAGGAATGTAGACACAAAGACCTCTGTCCAGAGTTATGTCCGAGACAGTTTATAAACAACATTTGTTTATATATGTGGACATGAGGCTTCACATTATCATTGCCAGGAATGTAGACACAAAGACCTGTGTCCAGAGTTATGTCCTAGACAGTTTATAAACAACATTTGGTTATATATGTGGACATGAGGCTTCACATTATCATTGTCAGGAATGTAGACACAAAGACCTGTGTCCAGAGTTATGTCCGAGACAGTTTATAAACAACATTTGTTTATATATGTGGACATGAGGCTTCACATTATCATTGCCAGGAATGTAGACACAAAGACCTGTGTCCAGAGTTATGTCCCAGACAGTTTATAAACAACATTTGTTTATATATGTGGACATGAGTCTTCACATTATCATTGCCAGGAATGTAGACACAAAGACCTGTGTCCAGAGTTATGTCCTAGACAGTTTATAAACAACATTTGTTTATATATGTGGACATGAGGCTTCACATTATCATTGTCAGGAATGTAGACACAAAGACCTGTGTCCAGAGTTATGTCCGAGACAGTTTATAAACAACATTTGTTTATATATGTGGACATGAGGCTTCACATTATCATTGTCAGGAATGTAGACACAAAGACCTGTGTCCAGAGTTATGTCCGAGACAGTTTATAAACAACATTTGTTTATATATGTGGACATGAGGCTTCACATTATCATTGTCAGGAATGTAGACACAAAGACCTGTGTCCAGAGTTATGTCCGAGACAGTTTATAAACAACATTTGTTTATATATGTGGACATGAGGCTTCACATTTTCATTGCCAGGAATGTAGACACAAAGACCTGTGTCCAGAGTTATGTCCGAGACAGTTTATAAACAACATTTGTTTATATATGTGGACATGAGGCGTCACATTATCATTGCCAGGAATGTAGACACAAAGACCTGTGTCCAGAGTTATGTCCGAGACAGTTTATAAACAACATTTGTTTATATATGTGGACATGAGGCTTCACATTATCATTGTCAGGAATGTAGACACAAAGACCTGTGTCCAGAGTTATGTCCGACACAGTTTATAAACAACATTTGTTTATATATGTGGACATGAGGCTTCACATTATCATTGTCAGGCATGTAGACACAAAGACCTGTGTCCAGAGTTATGTCCGAGACAGTTTATAAACAACATTTGTTTATATATGTGGACATGAGGCTTCACATTATCATTGTCAGGAATGTAGACACAAAGACCTGTGTCCAGAGTTATGTCCGAGACAGTTTATAAACAACATTTGTTTATATATGTGGACATGAGGCTTCACATTATCATTGCCAGGAATGTAGACACAAAGACCGGTGTCCAGAGTTATGTCCGAGACAGTTTATAAACAACATTTGTTTATATATGTGGACATGAGGCTTCACATTATCATTGTCAGGAATGTAGACACAAAGACCTGTGTCCAGAGTTATGTCCGAGACAGTTTATAAACAACATTTGTTTATATATGTGGACATGAGGCTTCACATTATCATTGCCAGGAATGTAGACACAAAGACCTGTGTCCAGAGTTATGTCCTAGACAGTTTATAAACAACATTTGTTTATATATGTGGACATGAGGCTTCACATTATCATTGCCAGGAATGTAGACACAAAGACAAGTGTCCAGAGTTATGTCCTAGACAGTTTATAAACAACATTTGTTTATATATATGGACATGAGGCTTCACATTATCATTGTCAGGAATGTAGACACAAAGACCTGTGTCCAGAGTTATGTCCGAGACAGTTTATAAACAACATTTGTTTATATATGTGGACATGAGGCTTCACATTATCATTGTCAGGAATGTAGACACAAAGACCTGTGTCCAGAGTTATGTCCGACACAGTTTATAAACAACATTTGTTTATATATGTGGACATGAGGCTTCACATTATCATTGTCAGGCATGTAGACACAAAGACCTGTGTCCAGAGTTATGTCCGAGACAGTTTATAAACAACATTTGTTTATATATGTGGACATGAGGCTTCACATTATCATTGTCAGGAATGTAGACACAAAGACCTGTGTCCAGAGTTATGTCCGAGACAGTTTATAAACAACATTTGTTTATATATGTGGACATGAGGCTTCACATTATCATTGCCAGGAATGTAGACACAAAGACCGGTGTCCAGAGTTATGTCCTAGACAGTTTATAAACAAGATTTGTTTATATATGTGGACATGAGGCTTCACATTATCATTGTCAGGAATGTAGACACAAATACCTGTGTCCAGAGTTATGTCCGAGACAGTTTATAAACAACATTTGTTTATATATGTGGACATGAGGCTTCACATTATCATTGTCAGGAATGTAGACACAAAGACCTCTGTCCAGAGTTATGTCCGAGACAGTTTATAAACAACATTTGTTTATATATGTGGACATGAGGCTTCACATTATCATTGCCAGGAATGTAGACACAAAGACCTGTGTCCAGAGTTATGTCCTAGACAGTTTATAAACAACATTTGTTTATATATGTGGACATGAGGCTTCACATTATCATTGTCAGGAATGTAGACACAAAGACCTGTGTCCAGAGTTATGTCCGAGACAGTTTATAAACAACATTTGTTTATATATGTGGACATGAGGCTTCACATTATCATTGCCAGGAATGTAGACACAAAGACCTGTGTCCAGAGTTATGTCCCAGACAGTTTATAAACAACATTTGTTTATATATGTGGACATGAGTCTTCACATTATCATTGCCAGGAATGTAGACACAAAGACCTGTGTCCAGAGTTATGTCCTAGACAGTTTATAAACAACATTTGTTTATATATGTGGACATGAGGCTTCACATTATCATTGTCAGGAATGTAGACACAAAGACCTGTGTCCAGAGTTATGTCCGAGACAGTTTATAAACAACATTTGTTTATATATGTGGACATGAGGCTTCACATTATCATTGTCAGGAATGTAGACACAAAGACCTGTGTCCAGAGTTATGTCCGAGACAGTTTATAAACAACATTTGTTTATATATGTGGACATGAGGCTTCACATTATCATTGTCAGGAATGTAGACACAAAGACCTGTGTCCAGAGTTATGTCCGAGACAGTTTATAAACAACATTTGTTTATATATGTGGACATGAGGCTTCACATTTTCATTGCCAGGAATGTAGACACAAAGACCTGTGTCCAGAGTTATGTCCGAGACAGTTTATAAACAACATTTGTTTATATATGTGGACATGAGGCGTCACATTATCATTGCCAGGAATGTAGACACAAAGACCTGTGTCCAGAGTTATGTCCGAGACAGTTTATAAACAACATTTGTTTATATATGTGGACATGAGGCTTCACATTATCATTGTCAGGAATGTAGACACAAAGACCTGTGTCCAGAGTTATGTCCGACACAGTTTATAAACAACATTTGTTTATATATGTGGACATGAGGCTTCACATTATCATTGTCAGGCATGTAGACACAAAGACCTGTGTCCAGAGTTATGTCCGAGACAGTTTATAAACAACATTTGTTTATATATGTGGACATGAGGCTTCACATTATCATTGTCAGGAATGTAGACACAAAGACCTGTGTCCAGAGTTATGTCCGAGACAGTTTATAAACAACATTTGTTTATATATGTGGACATGAGGCTTCACATTATCATTGCCAGGAATGTAGACACAAAGACCGGTGTCCAGAGTTATGTCCTAGACAGTTTATAAACAAGATTTGTTTATATATGTGGACATGAGGCTTCACATTATCATTGTCAGGAATGTAGACACAAATACCTGTGTCCAGAGTTATGTCCGAGACAGTTTATAAACAACATTTGTTTATATATGTGGACATGAGGCTTCACATTATCATTGTCAGGAATGTAGACACAAAGACCTGTGTCCAGAGTTATGTCCTAGACAGTTTATAAACAACATTTGTTTATATATGTGGACATGAGGCTTCACATTATCATTGCCAGGAATGTAGACACAAAGACCTGTGTCCAGAGTTATGTCCTAGACAGTTTATAAACAACATTTGTTTATATATGTGGAAATGAGGCTTCACATTATCATTGTCAGGAATGTAGACACAAAGACCTGTCTCCAGAGTTATGTCCGAGACAGTTTATAAACAACATTTGTTTATATATGTGGACATGAGGCTTCACATTATCATTGCCAGGAATGTAGACACAAAGACCTGTGTCCAGATTTATGTCCGAGACAGTTTATAAACAACATTTGTTTATATATGTGGACATGAGGCGTCACATTATCATTGCCAGGAATGTAGACACAAAGACCTGTGTCCAGAGTTATGTCCGAGACAGTTTATAAACAACATTTGTTTATATATGTGGACATGAGGCTTCACATTATCATTGTCAGGAATGTTGACACAAAGACCTGTGTCCAGAGTTATGTCCTAGACAGTTTATAAACAACATTTGTTTATATATGTGGACATGAGGCTTCACATTATCATTGCCAGGAATGTAGACACAAAGACCTGTGTCCAGAGTTATGTCCGAGACAGTTTATAAACAACATTTGTTTATATATGTGGACATGAGGCTTCACATTATCATTGCCAGGAATGTAGACACAAAGACCTCTGTCCAGAGTTATGTCCGAGACAGTTTATAAACAACATTTGTTTATATATGTGGACATGAGGCTTCACCTTATCATTGTCAGGAATGTAGACACAAAGACCTGTGTCCAGAGTTATTTCCTAGACAGTTTATAAACAACATTTGTTTATATATGTGGACATGAGGCTTCACATTATCATTGTCAGGAATGTAGACACAAAGACCTCTGTCCAGAGTTATGTCCGAGACAGTTTATAAACAACATTTGTTTATATATGTGGACATGAGGCTTCACATTATCATTGCCAGGAATGTAGACACAAAGACCTGTGTCCAGAGTTATGTCCTAGACAGTTTATAAACAACATTTGTTTATATATGTGGACATGAGGCTTCACATTATCATTGTCAGGAATGTAGACACAAAGACCTCTGTCCAGAGTTATGTCCGAGACAGTTTATAAACAACATTTGTTTATATATGTGGACATGAGGCTTCACATTATAATTGCCAGGAATGTAGACACAAAGACCTGTTTCCAGAGTTATGTCCTAGACAGTTTATAAACAACATTTGTTTATATATGTGGACATGAGGCTTCACATTATCATTGTCAGGAATGTAGACACAAAGACCTGTGTCCAGAGTTATGTCCGAGACAGTTTATAAACAACATTTGTTTATATATGTGGACATGAGGCTTCACATTATCATTGCCAGGAATGTAGACACAAAGACCTGTGTCCAGAGTTATGTCCCAGACAGTTTATAAACAACATTTGTTTATATATGTGGACATGAGTCTTCACATTATCATTGCCAGGAATGTAGACACAAAGACCTGTGTCCAGAGTTATGTCCTAGACAGTTTATAAACAACATTTGTTTATATATATGGACATGAGGCTTCACATTATCATTGTCAGGAATGTAGACACAAAGACCTGTGTCCAGAGTTATGTCCGAGACAGTTTATAAACAACATTTGTTTATATATGTGGACATGAGGCTTCACATTATCATTGTCAGGAATGTAGACACAAAGACCTGTGTCCAGAGTTATGTCCGAGACAGTTTATAAACAACATTTGTTTATATATGTGGACATGAGGCTTCACATTATCATTGTCAGGAATGTAGACACAAAGACCTGTGTCCAGAGTTATGTCCGAGACAGTTTATAAACAACATTTGTTTATATATGTGGACATGAGGCTTCACATTATCATTGCCAGGAATGTAGACACAAAGACCTGTGTCCAGAGTTATGTCCGAGACAGTTTATAAACAACATTTGTTTATATATGTGGACATGAGGCGTCACATTATCATTGCCAGGAATGTAGACACAAAGACCTGTGTCCAGAGTTATGTCCGAGACAGTTTATAAACAACATTTGTTTATATATGTGGACATGAGGCTTCACATTATCATTGCCAGGAATGTAGACACAAAGACCTGTGTCCAGAGTTATGTCCTAGACAGTTTATAAACAACATTTGTTTATATATGTGGACATGAGGCTTCACATTATCATTGCCAGGAATGTAGACACAAAGACCTGTGTCCAGAGTTATGTCCTAGACAGTTTATAAACAGCATTTGTTTATATATGTGGACATGAGGCTTCACATTATCATTGTCAGGAATGTAGACACAAAGACCTGTGTCCAGAGTTATGTCCTAGACAGTTTATAAACAACATTTGTTTATATATGTGGACATGAGGCTTCACATTATCATTGTCAGGAATGTAGACACAAAGACCTGTGTCCAGAGTTATGTCCGAGACAGTTTATAAACAACATTTGTTTATATATGTGGACATGAGGCTTCACATTATCATTGTCAGGAATGTAGACACAAAGACCTGTGTCCAGAGTTATGTCCGAGACAGTTTATAAACAACATTTGTTTATATATGTGGACATGAGGCTTCACATTATCATTGTCAGGAATGTAGACACAAAGACCTGTGTCCAGAGTTATGTCCGAGACAGTTTATAAACAACATTTGTTTATATATGTGGACATGAGGCTTCACATTATCATTGCCAGGAATGTAGACACAAAGACCTGTGTCCAGAGTTATGTCCTAGACAGTTTATAAACAACATTTGTTTATATATGTGGACATGAGGCTTCACATTATCATTGCCAGGAATGTAGACACAAAGACCTGTGTCCAGAGTTATGTCCTAGACAGTTTATAAACAACATTTGTTTATATATATGGACATGAGGCTTCACATTATCATTGTCAGGAATGTAGACACAAAGACCTGTGTCCAGAGTTATGTCCGAGACAGTTTATAAACAACATTTGTTTATATATGTGGACATGAGGCTTCACATTATCATTGTCAGGAATGTAGACACAAAGACCTGTGTCCAGAGTTATGTCCGAGACAGTTTATAAACAACATTTGTTTATATATGTGGACATGAGGCTTCACATTATCATTGTCAGGAATGTAGACACAAAGACCTGTGTCCAGAGTTATGTCCGAGACAGTTTATAAACAACATTTGTTTATATATGTGGACATGAGGCTTCACATTATCATTGTCAGGAATGTAGACACAAAGACCTGTGTCCAGAGTTATGTCCGAGACAGTTTATAAACAACATTTGTTTATATATGTGGACATGAGGCTTCACATTATCATTGTCAGGAATGTAGACACAAAGACCTGTGTCCAGAGTTATGTCCGAGACAGTTTATAAACAACATTTGTTTATATATGTGGACATGAGGCTTCACATTATCATTGCCAGGAATGTAGACACAAAGACCTGTGTCCAGAGTTATGTCCTAGACAGTTTATAAACAACATTTGTTTATATATGTGGACATGAGGCTTCACATTATCATTGTCAGGAATGTAGACACAAATACATGTGTCCAGAGTTATGTCCGAGACAGTTTATAAACAACATTTGTTTATATATGTGGACATGAGGCTTCACATTATCATTGTCAGGAATGTAGACACAAAGACCTGTGTCCAGAGTTATGTCCTAGACAGTTTATAAACAAAATTTGTTTATATATGTGGACATGAGGCTTCACATTATCATTGCCAGGAATATAGACACAAAGACCTGTGTCCAGAGTTATGTCCTAGACAATTTATAAACAACATTTGCTTATATATGTGGAAATGAGGCTTCACATTATCATTGTCAGGAATGTAGACACAAAGACCTGTCTCCAGAGTTATGTCCGAGACAGTTTATAAACAACATTTGTTTACATATGTGGACATGAGGCTTCACATTATCATTGCCAGGAATGTAGACACAAAGACCTGTGTCCAGAGTTATGTCCGAGACAGTTTATAAACAACATTTGTTTATATATGTGGACATGAGGCGTCACATTATCATTGCCAGGAATGTAGACACAAAGACCTGTGTCCAGAGTTATGTCCGAGACAGTTTATAAACAACATTTGTTTATATATGTGGACATGAGGCTTCACATTATCATTGTCAGGAATGTTGACACAAAGACCTGTGTCCAGAGTTATGTCCGAGACAGTTTATAAACAACATTTGTTTCTATATGTGGACATGAGGCTTCACATTATCATTGTCAGGAATGTAGACACAAAGACCTGTGTCCAGAGTTATGTCCTAGACAGTTTATAAACAACATTTGTTTATATATGTGGACATGAGGCTTCACATTATCATTGTCAGGAATGTAGACACAAAGACCTGTGTCCAGAGTTATGTCCTAGACAGTTTATAAACAACATTTGTTTATATATGTGGACATGAGGCTTCACATTATCATTGTCAGGAATGTAGACACAAAGACCTGTGTCCAGAGTTATGTCCGAGACAGTTTATAAACAACATTTGTTTATATATGTGGACATGAGGCTTCACATTATCATTGTCAGGAATGTTGACACAAAGACCTGTGTCCAGAGTTATGTCCAAGACAGTTTATAAACAACATTTGTTTATATATGTGGACATGAGGCTTCACATTATCATTGCCAGTAATGTAGACACAAAGACCTGTGTCCAGAGTTATGTCCGAGGCAGTTTAAAAACAACATTTGTTTATATATGTGGACATGAGGCTTCACATTATCATTGTCAGGAATGTAGACACAACGACCTGTGTCCAGAGTTATGTCCGAGACAGTTTATAAACAACATTTGTTTATATATGTGGACATGAGGCTTCACATTATCATTGCCAGGAATGTAGACACAAAGCCCTGTGTCCAGAGTTATGTCCCAGACAGTTTATAAACAACATTTGTTTATATATGTGGACATGAGGCTTCACATTATCATTGCCAGGAATGTAGACACAAAGACCTGTGTCCAGAGTTATGTCCGAGACAGTTTATAAACAACATTTGTTTATATATGTGGACATGAGGCTTCACATTATCATTGTCAGGAATGAAGACACAAAGACCTGTGTCCAGAGTTATGTCCTAGACAGTTTATAAACAACATTTGTTTTTATATGTGGACATGAGGCTTCACATTATCATTGTCAGGAATGTAGACACAAAGACCTGTGTCCAGAGTTATGTCCTAGACAGTTTATAAACAACATTTGTTTATATATGTGGACATGAGGCTTCACATTATCATTGCCAGGAATGTAGACACAAAGACCTGTGTCCAGAGTTATGTCCTAGACAGTTTATAAACCACATTTGTTTCTATATGTGGACATGAGTCTTCACATTATCATTGTCAGGAATGTAGACACAAAGACCTGTGTCCAGAGTTATGTCCTAGACAGTTTATAAACCACATTTGTTTCTATATGTGGACATGAGTCTTCACATTATCATTGCCAGGAATGTAGACACAAAGACCTGTGTCCAGAGTTATGTCCTAGACAGTTTATAAACAACATTTGTTTATATATGTGGACATGAGGCTTCACATTATCATTGCCAGGAATGTAGACACAAAGACCTGTGTCCAGAGTTATGTCCTAGACAGTTTATAAACCACATTTGTTTCTATATGTGGACATGAGTCTTCACATTATCATTGCCAGGAATGTAGACACAAAGACCTGTGTCCAGAGTTATGTCCTAGACAGTTTATAAACAACATTTGTTTATATATGTGGACATGAGGCTTCACATTATCATTGCCAGGAATGTAGACACAAAGACCTGTGTCCAGAGTTATGTCCTAGACAGTTTATAAACAACATTTGTTTATATATGTGGACATGAGGCTTCACATTATCATTGTCAGGAATGTAGACACAAAGACCTGTGTCCAGAGTTATGTCCTAGGCAGTTTATAAACAACATTTGTTTATATATGTGGACATGAGGCTTCACATTATCATTGTCAGGAATGTAGACACAAAGACCTGTGTCCAGAGTTATGTCCCAGACAGTTTATAAACAACATTTGTTAATATATGTGGACATGAGGCTTCACATTATCATTGCCAGGAATGTAGACACAAAGACCTGTGTCCAGAGTTATGTCCGAGGCAGTTTATAAACAACATTTGTTTATATATGTGGACATGAGGCTTCACATTATCATTGTCAGGAATGTAGACACAAAGACCTGTGTCCAGAGTTATGTCCGAGACAGTTTATAAACAACATTTGTTTATATATGTGGACATGAGGCTTCACATTATCATTGCCAGGAATGTAGACACAAAGACCTGTGTCCAGAGTTATGTCCCAGACAGTTTATAAACAACATTTGTTTATATATGTGGACATGAGGCTTCACATTATCATTGCCAGGAATGTAGACACAAAGACCTGTGTCCAGAGTTATGTCCGAGACAGTTTATAAACAACATTTGTTTATATATGTGGACATGAGGCTTCACATTATCATTGTCAGGAATGTAGACACAAAGACCTGTGTCCAGAGTTATGTCCTAGACAGTTTATAAACAACATTTGTTTTTATATGTGGACATGAGGCTTCCCATTATCATTGTCAGGAATGTAGACACAAAGACCTGTGTCCAGAGTTATGTCCTAGACAGTTTATAAACAACATTTGTTTATATATGTGGACATGAGGCTTCACATTATCATTGCCAGGAATGTAGACACAAAGACCTGTGTCCAGAGTTATGTCCTAGACAGTTTATAAACAACATTTGTTTATATATGTGGACATGAGGCTTCACATTATCATTGTCAGGAATGTAGACACAAAGACCTGTGTCCAGAGTTATGTCCCAGACAGTTTATAAACCACATTTGTTTCTATATGTGGACATGAGTCTTCACATTATCATTGCCAGGAATGTAGACACAAAGACCTGTGTCCAGAGTTATGTCCTAGACAGTTTATAAACAACATTTGTTTATATATGTGGACATGAGGCTTCACATTATCATTGCCAGGAATGTAGACACAAAGACCTGTGTCCAGAGTTATGTCCTAGACAGTTTATAAACAACATTTGTTTATATATGTGGACATGAGGCTTCACATTATCTTTGCCAGGAATGTAGACACAAAGACCTGTGTCCAGAGTTATGTCCTAGGCAGTTTATAAACAACATTTGTTTATATATGTGGACATGAGGCTTCACATTATCATTGTCAGGAATGTAGACACAAAGACCTGTGTCCAGAGTTATGTCCCAGACAGTTTATAAACAACATTTGTTTATATATGTGGACATGAGGCTTCACATTATCATTGCCAGGAATGTAGACACAAAGACCTGTGTCCAGAGTTATGTCCCAGACAGTTTATAAACAACATTTGTTTATATATGTGGACATGAGGCTTCACATTATCATTGCCAGGAATGTAGACACAAAGACCTGTGTCCAGAGTTATGTACGAGGCAGTTTATAAACAACATTTGTTTATATATGTGGACATGAGGCTTCACATTATCATTGCCAGGAATGTAGACACAAAGACCTGTGTCCAGAGTTATGTCCTAGACAGTTTATAAACAACATTTGTTTATATATGTGGACATGAGGCTTCACATTATCATTGCCAGGAATGTAGACACAAAGACCTGTGTCCAGAGTTATGTCCTAGACAGTTTATAAACAACATTTGTTTATATATGTGGACATGAGGCTTCACATTATCATTGTCAGGAATGTAGACACAAAGACCTGTGTCCAGAGTTATGTCCGAGACAGTTTATAAACAACATTTGTTTATATATGTGGACATGAGGCTTCACATTATCATTGCCAGGAATGTAGACACAAAGACCTGTGTCCAGAGTTATGTCCTAGACAGTTTATAAACAACATTTGTTTATATATGTGGACATGAGGCTTCACATTATCATTGCCAGGAATGTAGACACAAAGACCTGTGTCCAGAGTTATGTCCTAGACAGTTTATAAACAACATTTGTTTATATATATGGACATGAGGCTTCACATTATCATTGTCAGGAATGTAGACACAAAGACCTGTGTCCAGAGTTATGTCCGAGACAGTTTATAAACAACATTTGTTTATATATGTGGACATGAGGCTTCACATTATCATTGTCAGGAATGTAGACACAAAGACCTGTGTCCAGAGTTATGTCCGAGACAGTTTATAAACAACATTTGTTTCTATATGTGGACATGAGGCTTCACATTATCATTGTCAGGAATGTAGACACAAAGACCTGTGTCCAGAGTTATGTCCTAGACAGTTTATAAACAACATTTGTTTATATATGTGGACATGAGGCTTCACATTATCATTGTCAGGAATGTAGACACAAAGACCTGTGTCCAGAGTTATGTCCGAGACAGTTTATAAACAACATTTGTTTATATATGTGGACATGAGGCTTCACATTATCATTGCCAGGAATGTAGACACAAAGACCTGTGTCCAGAGTTATGTCCTAGACAGTTTATAAACAACATTTGTTTATATATGTGGACATGAGGCTTCACATTATCATTGCCAGGAATGTAGACACAAAGACCTGTGTCCAGAGTTATGTCCTAGACAGTTTATAAACAACATTTGTTTATATATATGGACATGAGGCTTCACATTATCATTGTCAGGAATGTAGACACAAAGACCTGTGTCCAGAGTTATGTCCGAGACAGTTTATAAACAACATTTGTTTATATATGTGGACATGAGGCTTCACATTATCATTGTCAGGAATGTAGACACAAAGACCTGTGTCCAGAGTTATGTCCGAGACAGTTTATAAACAACATTTGTTTCTATATGTGGACATGAGGCTTCACATTATCATTGTCAGGAATGTAGACACAAAGACCTGTGTCCAGAGTTATGTCCGAGACAGTTTATAAACAACATTTGTTTATATATGTGGACATGAGGCTTCACATTATCATTGCCAGGAATGTAGACACAAAGACCTGTGTCCAGAGTTATGTCCGAGACAGTTTATAAACAACATTTGTTTATATATGTGGACATGAGGCGTCACATTATCATTGCCAGGAATGTAGACACAAAGACCTGTGTCCAGAGTTATGTCCGAGACAGTTTATAAACAACATTTGTTTATATATGTGGACATGAGGCTTCACATTATCATTGTCAGGAATGTTGACACAAAGACCTGTGTCCAGAGTTATGTCCTAGACAGTTTATAAACAACATTTGTTTATATATGTGGACATGAGGCTTCACATTATCATTGCCAGGAATGTAGACACAAAGACCTGTGTCCAGAGTTATGTCCTAGACAGTTTATAAACAGCATTTGTTTATATATGTGGACATGAGGCTTCACATTATCATTGCCAGGAATCTAGACACAAAGATCTGTGTCCAGAGTTATGTCCGAGACAGTTTATAAACAACATTTGTTTCTATATGTGGACATGAGGCTTCACATTATCATTGTCAGGAATGCAGACACAAAGACCTGTGTCCAGAGTTATGTCCTAGACAGTTTATAAACAACATTTGTTTACATATGTGGACATGAGTCTTCACATTATCATTGTCAGGAATGTAGACACAAAGACCTGTGTCCAGAGTTATGTCCTAGACAGTTTATAAACAACATTTGTTTATATATGTGGACATGAGGCTTCACATTATCATTGTCAGGAATGTAGACACAAAGACCTGTGTCCAGAGTTATGTCCGAGACAGTTTATAAACAACATTTGTTTATATATGTGGACATGAGGCTTCACATTATCATTGTCAGGAATGTAGACACAAAGACCTGTGTCCAGAGTTATGTCCGAGACAGTTTATAAACAACATTTGTTTATATATGTGGACATGAGGCTTCACATTATCATTGCCAGGAATGTAGACACAAAGACCTGTGTCCAGAGTTATGTCCTAGACAGTTTATAAACAACATTTGTTTATATATGTGGACATGAGGCTTCACATTATCATTGCCAGGAATGTAGACACAAAGACCTGTGTCCAGAGTTATGTCCTAGACAGTTTATAAACAACATTTGTTTAGATATATGGACATGAGGATTCACATTATCATTGTCAGGAATGTAGACACAAAGACCTGTGTCCAGAGTTATGTCCGAGACAGTTTATAAACAACATTTGTTTATATATGTGGACATGAGGCTTCACTTTATCATTGTCAGGAATGTAGACACAAAGACCTGTGTCCAGAGTTATGTCCTAGACAGTTTATAAACAACATTTGTTTATATATGTGGACATGAGGCTTCACATTATCATTGTCAGGAATGTAGACACAAAGACCTGTGTCCAGAGTTATGTCCGAGACAGTTTATAAACAACATTTGTTTATATATGTGGACATGAGGCTTCACATTATCATTGTCAGGAATGTAGACACAAAGACCTGTGTCCAGAGTTATGTCCGAGACAGTTTATAAACAACATTTGTTTATATATGTGGACATGAGGCTTCACATTATCATTGCCAGGAATGTAGACACAAAGACCTGTGTCCAGAGTTATGTCCTAGACAGTTTATAAACAACATTTGTTTATATATGTGGACATGAGGCTTCACATTATCATTGTCAGGAATGTAGACACAAAGACCTGTGTCCAGAGTTATGTCCGAGACAGTTTATAAACAACATTTGTTTATATATGTGGACATGAGGCTTCACATTATCATTGTCAGGAATGTAGACACAAAGACCTGTGTCCAGAGTTATGTCCTAGACAGTTTATAAACAAAATTTGTTTATATATGTGGACATGAGGATACACATTATTATTGCCAGGAATGTAGACACAAAGACCTGTGTCCAGAGTTATGGCCTAGACAGTTTATAAACAACATTTGTTTATATATGTGGAAATGAGGCTTCACATTATCATTGTCAGGAATGTAGACACAAAGACCTGTCTCCAGAGTTATGTCCGAGACAGTTTATAAACAACATTTGTTTATATATGTGGACATGAGGCTTCACATTATCATTGCCAGGAATGTAGACACAAAGACCTGTGTCCAGAGTTATGTCCGAGACAGTTTATGAACAACATTTGTTTATATATGTGGACATGAGGCGTCACATTATCATTGCCAGGAATGTAGACACAAAGACCTGTGTCCAGAGTTATGTCCGAGACAGTTTATAAACAACATTTGTTTATATATGTGGACATGAGGCTTCACATTATCATTGTCAGGAATGTTGACACAAAGACCTGTGTCCAGAGTTATGTCCTAGACAGTTTATAAACAACATTTGTTTATATATGTGGACATGAGGCTTCACATTATCATTGCCAGGAATGTAGACACAAAGACCTGTGTCCAGAGTTATGTCCTAGACAGTTTATAAACAGCATTTGTTTATATATGTGGACATGAGGCTTCACATTATCATTGCCAGGAATCTAGACACAAAGACCTGTGTCCAGAGTTATGTCCGAGACAGTTTATAAACATCATTTGTTTCTATATGTGGACATGAGGCTTCACATTATCATTGTCAGGAATGTAGACACAAAGATCTGTGTCCAGAGTTATGTCCCAGACAGTTTATAAACAACATTTGTTTATATATGTGGACATGAGGCTTCACATTATCATTGTCAGGAATGTAGACACAAAGACCTGTGTCCAGAGTTATGTCCGAGACAGTTTATAAACAACATTTGTTTATATATGTGGACATGAGGCTTCACATTATCATTGTCAGGAATGTAGACACAAAGACCTGTGTCCAGAGTTATGTCCTAGACAGTTTATAAACAACGTTTGTTTATATATGTGGACATGAGGCTTCACATTATCATTGTCAGGAATGTAGACACAAAGACCTGTGTCCAGAGTTATGTCCCAGACAGTTTATAAACAACATTTGTTTATATATGTGGACATGAGGCTTCACATTATCATTGCCAGGAATGTAGACACAAAGACCTGTGTCCAGAGTTATGTCCCAGACAGTTTATAAACAACATTTGTTTATATATGTGGACATGAGGCTTCACATTATCATTGCCAGGAATGTAGACACAAAGACCTGTGTCCAGAGTTATGTCCGTGGCAGTTTATAAACAACATTTGTTTATATATGTGGACATGAGGCTTCACATTATCATTGCCAGGAATGTAGACACAAAGACCTGTGTCCAGAGTTATGTCCTAGACAGTTTATAAACAACATTTGTTTATATATGTGGACATGAGGCTTCACATTATCATTGCCAGGAATGTAGACACAAAGACCTGTGTCCAGAGTTATGTCCTAGACAGTTTATAAACAACATTTGTTTATATATGTGGACATGAGGCTTCACATTATCATTGTCAGGAATGTAGACACAAAGACCTGTGTCCAGAGTTATGTCCGAGACAGTTTATAAACAACATTTGTTTATATATGTGGACATGAGGCTTCACATTATCATTGCCAGGAATGTAGACACAAAGACCTGTGTCCAGAGTTATGTCCTAGACAGTTTATAAACAACATTTGTTTATATATGTGGACATGAGGCTTCACATTATCATTGCCAGGAATGTAGACACAAAGACCTGTGTCCAGAGTTATGTCCTAGACAGTTTATAAACAACATTTGTTTATATATATGGACATGAGGCTTCACATTATCATTGTCAGGAATGTAGACACAAAGACCTGTGTCCAGAGTTATGTCCGAGACAGTTTATAAACAACGTTTGTTTATATATGTGGACATGAGGCTTCACATTATCATTGTCAGGAATGTAGACACAAAGACCTGTGTCCAGAGTTATGTCCGAGACAGTTTATAAACAACATTTGTTTATATATGTGGACATGAGGCTTCACATTATCATTGTCAGGAATGTAGACACAAAGACCTGTGTCCAGAGTTATGTCCGAGACAGTTTATAAACAACATTTGTTTATATATGTGGACATGAGGCTTCACATTATCATTGCCAGGAATGTAGACACAAAGACCTGTGTCCAGAGTTATGTCCGAGACAGTTTATAAACAACATTTGTTTATATATGTGGACATGAGGCGTCACATTATCATTGCCAGGAATGTAGACACAAAGACCTGTGTCCAGAGTTATGTCCGAGACAGTTTATAAACAACATTTGTTTATATATGTGGACATGAGGCTTCACATTATCATTGTCAGGAATGTTGACACAAAGACCTGTGTCCAGATTTATGTCCTAGACAGTTTATAAACAACATTTGTTTATATATGTGGACATGAGGCTTCACATTATCATTGCCAGGAATGTAGACACAAAGACCTGTGTCCAGAGTTATGTCCTAGACAGTTTATAAACAGCATTTGTTTATATATGTGGACATGAGGCTTCACATTATCATTGCCAGGAATCTAGACACAAAGATCTGTGTCCAGAGTTATGTCCGAGACAGTTTATAAACAACATTTGTTTCTATATGTGGACATGAGGCTTCACATTATCATTGTCAGGAATGCAGACACAAAGACCTGTGTCCAGAGTTATGTCCTAGACAGTTTATAAACAACATTTGTTTATATATGTGGACATGAGGCTTCACATTATCATTGTCAGGAATGTAGACACAAAGACCTGTGTCCAGAGTTATGTCCGAGACAGTTTATAAACAACATTTGTTTATATATGTGGACATGAGGCTTCACATTATCATTGTCAGGAATGTAGACACAAAGACCTGTGTCCAGAGTTATGTCCTAGACAGTTTATAAACAACATTTGTTTATATATGTGGACATGAGGCTTCACATTATCATTGTCAGGAATGTAGACACAAAGACCTGTGTCCAGAGTTATGTCCTAGACAGTTTATAAACAACATTTGTTTATATATGTGGACATGAGGCTTCACATTATCATTGTCAGGAATGTAGACACAAAGACCTGTGTCCAGAGTTATGTCCTAGACAGTTTATAAACAACATTTGTTTATATATGTGGACATGAGGCTTCACATTATCATTGTCAGGAATGTAGACACAAAGACCTGTGTCCAGAGTTATGTCCTAGACAGTTTATAAACAACATTTGTTTATATATGTGGACATGAGGCTTCACATTATCATTGTCAGGAATGTAGACACAAAGACCTGTGTCCAGAGTTATGTCCTAGACAGTTTATAAACAACATTTGTTTATATATGTGGACATGAGGCTTCACATTATCATTGTCAGGAATGTAGACACAAAGACCTGTGTCCAGAGTTATGTCCGAGACAGTTTATAAACAACATTTGTTTATATATGTGGACATGAGGCTTCACATTATTATTGTCAGGAATGTAGACACAAAGACCTGTGTCCAGAGTTATGTCCGAGACAGTTTATAAACAACATTTGTTTATATATGTGGACATGAGGCTTCACATTATCATTGCCAGGAATGTAGACACAAAGACCTGTGTCCAGAGTTATGTCCTAGACAGTTTATAAACAACATTTGTTTATATATGTGGACATGAGGCTTCACATTATCATTGCCAGGAATGTAGACACAAAGACCTGTGTCCAGAGTTATGTCCTAGACAGTTTATAAACAACATTTGTTTATATATGTGGACATGAGGCTTCACATTATCATTGCCAGGAATGTAGACACAAAGACCTGTGTCCAGAGTTATGTCCTAGACAGTTTATAAACAACATTTGTTTATATATATGGACATGAGGCTTCACATTATCATTGTCAGGAATGTAGACACAAAGACCTGTGTCCAGAGTTATGTCCGAGACAGTTTATAAACAACATTTGTTTATATATGTGGACATGAGGCTTCACTTTATCATTGTCAGGAATGTAGACACAAAGACATGTGTCCAGAGTTATGTCCGAGACAGTTTATAAACAACATTTGTTTATATATGTGGACATGAGGCTTCACATTATCATTGTCAGGAATGTAGACACAAAGACCTGTGTCCAGAGTTATGTCCGAGACAGTTTATAAACAACATTTGTTTATATATGTGGACATGAGGCTTCACATTATCATTGTCAGGAATGTAGACACAAAGACCTGTGTCCAGAGTTATGTCCGAGACAGTTTATAAACAACATTTGTTTATATATGTGGACATGAGGCTTCACATTACCATTGTCAGGAATGTAGACACAAAGACCTGTGTCCAGAGTTATGTCCGAGACAGTTTATAAACAACATTTGTTTATATATGTGGACATGAGGCTTCACATTATCATTGCCAGGAATGTAGACACAAAGACCTGTGTCCAGAGTTATGTCCTAGACAGTTTATAAACAACATTTGTTTATATATGTGGACATGAGGCTTCACATTATCATTGTCAGGAATGAAGACACAAATACCTGTGTCCAGAGTTATGTCCGAGACAGTTTATAAACAACATTTGTTTATATATGTGGACATGAGGCTTCACATTATCATTGTCAGGAATGTAGACACAAAGACCTGTGTCCAGAGTTATGTCCTAGACAGTTTATAAACAAAATTTGTTTATATATGTGGACATGAGGCTTCACATTATTATTGCCAGGAATGTAGACACAAAGACCTGTCTCCAGAGTTATGTCCGAGACAGTTTATAAACAACATTTGTTTATATATTTGGACATGAGGCTTCACATTATCATTGCCAGGAATGTAGACACAAAGACCTGTGTCCAGAGTTATGTCCGAGACAGTTTATGAACAACATTTGTTTATATATGTGGACATGAGGCGTCACATTATCATTGCCAGGAATGTAGACACAAAGACCTGTGTCCAGAGTTATGTCCGAGACAGTTTATAAACAACATTTGTTTATATATGTGGACATGAGGCTTCACATTATCATTGCCAGGAATGTTGACACAAAGACCTGTGTCCAGAGTTATGTCCTAGACAGTTTATAAACAGCATTTGTTTATATATGTGGACATGAGGCTTCACATTATCATTGCCAGGAATGTAGACACAAAGACCTGTGTCCAGAGTTATGTCCTAGACAGTTTAAAAACAGCATTTGTTTATATATGTGGACATGAGGCTTCACATTATCATTGCCAGGAATCTAGACACAAAGACCTGTGTCCAGAGTTATGTCCGAGACAGTTTATAAACATCATTTGTTTCTATATGTGGACATGAGGCTTCACATTATCATTGTCAGGAATGTAGACACAAAGATCTGTGTCCAGAGTTATGTCACAGACAGTTTATAAACAACATTTGTTTATATATGTGGACATGAGGCTTCACATTATCATTGTCGGGAATGTAGACACAAAGACCTGTGTCCAGAGTTATGTCCTAGACAGTTTATAAACAACATTTGTTTATATATGTGGACATGAGGCTTCACATTATCATTGTCAGGAATGTAGACACAAAGACCTGTGTCCAGAGTTATGTCCGAGACAGTTTATAAACAACATTTGTTTATATATGTGGACATGAGGCTTCACATTATCATTGTCAGGAATGTAGACACAAAGACCTGTGTCCAGAGTTATGTCCAAGACAGTTTATAAACAACATTTGTTTATATATGTGGACATGAGGCTTCACATTATCATTGCCAGTAATGTAGACACAAAGACCTGTGTCCAGAGTTATGTCCGAGGCAGTTTATAAACAACATTTGTTTATATATGTGGACATGAGGCTTCACATTATCATTGTCAGGAATGTAGACACAAAGACCTGTGTCCAGAGTTATGTCCGAGACAGTTTATAAACAACATTTGTTTATATATGTGGACATGAGGCTTCACATTATCATTGCCAGGAATGTAGACACAAAGACCTGTGTCCAGAGTTATGTCCCAGACAGTTTATAAACAACATTTGTTTATATATGTGGACATGAGGCTTCACATTATCATTGCCAGGAATGTAGACACAAAGACCTGTGTCCAGAGTTATGTCCGAGACAGTTTATAAACAACATTTGTTTATATATGTGGACATGAGGCTTCACATTATCATTGTCAGGAATGTAGACACAAAGACCTGTGTCCAGAGTTATGTCCTAGACAGTTTATAAACAACATTTGTTTTTATATGTGGACATGAGGCTTCACATTATCATTGTCAGGAATGTAGACACAAAGACCTGTGTAGAGTTATGTCCTAGACAGTTTATAAACAACATTTGTTTATATATGTGGACATGAGGCTTCACATTATCATTGCCAGGAATGTAGACACAAAGACCTGTGTCCAGAGTTATGTCCTAGACAGTTTATAAACTACATTTGTTTATATATGTGGACATGAGGCTTCACATTATCATTGCCAGGAATGTAGACACAAAGACCTGTGTCCAGAGTTATGTCCTAGACAGTTTATAAACAACATTTGTTTATATATATGGACATGAGGCTTCACATTATCATTGTCAGGAATGTAGACACAAAGACCTGTGTCCAGAGTTATGTCCGAGACAGTTTATAAACAACATTTGTTTATATATGTGGACATGAGGCTTCACTTTATCATTGTCAGGAATGTAGACACAAAGACCTGTGTCCAGAGTTATGTCCTAGACAGTTTATAAACAACATTTGTTTATATATGTGGACATGAGGCTTCACATTATCATTGTCAGGAATGTAGACACAAAGACCTGTGTCCAGAGTTATGTCCGAGACAGTTTATAAACAACATTTGTTTATATATGTGGACATGAGGCTTCACATTATCATTGTCAGGAATGTAGACACAAAGACCTGTGTCCAGAGTTATGTCCGAGACAGTTTATAAACAACATTTGTTTATATATGTGGACATGAGGCTTCACATTATCATTGTCAGGAATGTAGACACAAAGACCTGTGTCCAGAGTTATGTCCGAGACAGTTTATAAACAACATTTGTTTATATATGTGGACATGAGGCTTCACATTATCATTGCCAGGAATGTAGACACAAAGACCTGTGTCCAGAGTTATGTCCTAGACAGTTTATAAACAACATTTGTTTATATATGTGGACATGAGGCTTCACATTATCATTGTCAGGAATGAAGACACAAATACCTGTGTCCAGAGTTATGTCCGAGACAGTTTATAAACAACATTTGTTTATATATGTGGACATGAGGCTTCACATTATCATTGCCAGGAATGTAGACACAAAGACCTGTGTCCAGAGTTATGTCCTAGACAGTTTATAAACAAAATTTGTTTATATATGTGGACATGAGGCTTCACATTATTATTGCCAGGAATGTAGACACAAAGACCTGTCTCCAGAGTTATGTCCGAGACAGTTTATAAACAACATTTGTTTATATATTTGGACATGAGGCTTCACATTACCATTGCCAGGAATGTAGACACAAAGACCTGTGTCCAGAGTTATGTCCGAGACAGTTTATGAACAACATTTGTTTATATATGTGGACATGAGGCGTCACATTATCATTGCCAGGAATGTAGACACAAAGACCTGTGTCCAGAGTTATGTCCGAGACAGATAATAAACAACATTTGTTTATATATGTGGACATGAGGCTTCACATTATCATTGTCAGGAATGTTGACACAAAGACCTGTGTCCAGAGTTATGTCCTAGACAGTTTATAAACAGCATTTGTTTATATATGTGGACATGAGGCTTCACATTATCATTGCCAGGAATGTAGACACAAAGACCTGTGTCCAGAGTTATGTCCTAGACAGTTTATAAACAGCATTTGTTTATATATGTGGACATGAGGCTTCACATTATCATTGCCAGGAATCTAGACACAAAGACCTGTGTCCAGAGTTATGTCCGAGACAGTTTATAAACATCATTTGTTTCTATATGTGGACATGAGGCTTCACATTATCATTGTCAGGAATGTAGACACAAAGACCTGTGTCCAGAGTTATGTCCGAGACAGTTTATAAACAACATTTGTTTATATATGTGGACATGAGGCTTCACATTATCATTGTCGGGAATGTAGACACAAAGACCTGTGTCCAGAGTTATGTCCTAGACAGTTTATAAACAACATGTGTTTATATATGTGGACATGAGGCTTCACATTATCATTGTCAGGAATGTAGACACAAAGACCTGTGTCCAGAGTTATGTCCGAGACAGTTTATAAACAACATTTGTTTATATATGTGGACATGAGGCTTCACATTATCATTGTCAGGAATGTAGACACAAAGACCTGTGTCCAGAGTTATGTCCAAGACAGTTTATAAACAACATTTGTTTATATATGTGGACATGAGGCTTCACATTATCATTGCCAGTAATGTAGACACAAAGACCTGTGTCCAGAGTTATGTCCGAGGCAGTTTATAAACAACATTTGTTTATATATGTGGACATGAGGCTTCACATTATCATTGTCAGGAATGTAGACACAAAGACCTGTGTCCAGAGTTATGTCCGAGACAGTTTATAAACAACATTTGTTTATATATGTGGACATGAGGTTTCACATTATCATTGCCAGGAATGTAGACACAAAGACCTGTGTCCAGAGTTATGTCCCAGACAGTTTATAAACAACATTTGTTTATATATGTGGACATGAGGCTTCACATTATCATTGCCAGGAATGTAGACACAAAGACCTGTGTCCAGAGTTATGTCCGAGACAGTTTATAAACAACATTTGTTTATATATGTGGACATGAGGCTTCACATTATCATTGTCAGGAATGTAGACACAAAGAATTGTGTCCAGAGTTATGTCCTAGACAGTTTATAAACAACATTTGTTTTTATATGTGGACATGAGGCTTCACATTATCATTGTCAGGAATGTAGACACAAAGACCTGTGTAGAGTTATGTCCTAGACAGTTTATAAACAACATTTGTTTATATATGTGGACATGAGGCTTCACATTATCATTGCCAGGAATGTAGACACAAAGACCTGTGTCCAGAGTTATGTCCTAGACAGTTTATAAACTACATTTGTTTATATATGTGGACATGAGGCTTCACATTATCATTGTCAGGAATGTAGACACAAAGACCTGTGTCCAGAGTTATGTCCCAGACAGTTTATAAACAACATTTGTTTATATATGTGGACATGAGTCTTCACATTATCATTGCCAGGAATGTAGACACAAAGACCTGTGTCCAGAGTTATGTCCTAGACAGTTTATAAACAACATTTGTTTATATATGTGGACATGAGGCTTCACATTATCATTGCCAGGAATGTAGACACAAAGACCTGTGTCCAGAGTTATGTCCCAGACAGTTTATAAACAACATTTGTTTATATATGTGGACATGAGGCTTCACATTATCATTGCCAGGAATGTAGACACAAAGACCTGTGTCCAGAGTTATGTCCTAGTCAGTTTATAAACAACATTTGTTTATATATGTGGACATGAGGCTTCACATTATCATTGTCAGGAATGTAGACACAAAGACCTGTGTCCAGAGTTATGTCCCAGACAGTTTATAAACAACATTTGTTTATATATGTGGACATGAGGCTTCACATTATCATTGCCAGGAATGTAGACACAAAGACCTGTGTCCAGAGTTATGTCCCAGACAGTTTATAAACAACATTTGTTTATATATGTGGACATGAGGCTTCACATTATCATTGCCAGGAATGTAGACACAAAGACCTGTGTCCAGAGTTATGTCCGAGGCAGTTTATAAACAACATTTGTTTATATATGTGGACATGAGGCTTCACATTATCATTGCCAGGAATGTAGACACAAAGACCTGTGTCCAGAGTTATGTCCTAGACAGTTTATAAACAACATTTGTTTATATATGTGGACATGAGGCTTCACATTATCAGTGCCAGGAATGTAGACACAAAGACCTGTGTCCAGAGTTATGTCCGAGACAGTTTATAAACAACATTTGATTATATATGTGGACATGAGGCTTCACATTATCATTGCCAGGAATGTAGACACAAAGACCTGTGTCCAGAGTTATGTCCGAGACAGTTTATAAACAACATTTGTTTATATATATGGACATGAGGCTTCACATTATCATTGCCAGGAATGTAGACACAAAGACCTCTGTCCAGAGTTATGTCCTAGACAGTTAATAAACAACATTTGTTTATATATGTGGACATGAGGCTTCACATTATCATTGTCAGGAATGTGGACACAAAGACCTGTGTCCAGAGTTATGTCCGAGACAGTTTATAAACAACATTTGCTTATATATGTGGACATGAGGCTTCACATTATCATTGTCAGGAATGTAGACACAAAGACCTCTGTCCAGAGTTATGTCCGAGACAGTTTATAAACAACATTTGTTTATATATGTGGACATGAGGCTTCACATTATCATTGTCAGGAATGTAGACACAAAGACCTGTGTCCAGAGTTATGTTCGAGACAGTTTATAAACAACATTTGTTTATATATGTGGACATGAGGCTTCACATTATCATTGCCAGGAATGTAGACACAAAGACCTGTGTCCAGAGTTATGTCCGAGACAGTTTATAAACAACATTTGTTTATATATGTGGACATGAGGCTTCACATTATCATTGTCAGGAATGTAGACACAAAGACCTGTGTCCAGAGTTATGTCCGAGACAGTTTATAAACAACATTTGTTTATATATGTGGACATGAGGCTTCACATTATCATTGTCAGGAATGTAGACACAAAGACCTGTGTCCAGAGTTATGTCCTAGACAGTTTATAAACAACATTTGTTTATATATGTGGACATGAGGCTTCACATTATCATTGTCAGGAATGTAGACACAAAGACCTGTGTCCAGAGTTATGTCCTAGACAGTTTATAAACAACATTTGTTTATCTCTGTGGACATGAGGCTTCACATTATCATTGTCAGGAATGTAGACACAAAGACCTGTCTCCAGAGTTATGTCCTAGACAGTTTATAAACAACATTTGTTTATATATGTGGACATGAGGCTTCACATTATCATTGTCAGGAATGTAGACACAAAGACCTGTGTCCAGAGTTATGTCCCAGACAGTTTATAAACAACATTTGTTTATATATGTGGACATGAGGCTTCACATTATCATTGTTAGGAATGTAGACACAATGACCTGTGTCCAGAGTTATGTCCCAGACAGTTTATAAACAACATTTGTTTATATATGTGGACATGAGGCTTCACATTATCATTGTCAGGAATGTAGACACAAAGACCTGTGTCCAGAGTTATGTCCTAGACAGTTTATAAACAAAATTTGTTTCTATATGTGGACATGAGGCTTCACATTATCATTGCCAGGAGTGTAGACACAAAGACCTGTGTCCAGAGTTATGTCCGAGACAGTTTATAAACAACATTTGTTTATATATGTGGACATGAGGCTTCACATTATCATTGTCAGGAATGTAGACACAAAGACCTCTGTCCAGAGTTATGTCCTGGACAGTTTATAAACAACATTTGTTTATATATGTGGACATGAGGCTTCACATTATCATTGTCAGGAATGTAGACACAAAGACCTGTGTCCAGAGTTATGTCCCAGACAGTTTATAAACAACATTTGTTTATATATGTGGACATGAGGCTTCACATTATCATTGCCAGGAATGTAGACACAAATACCTGTGTCCAGAGTTATGTCCGAGACAGTTTATAAACAACATTTGTTTATATATGTGGACATGAGGCTTCACATTATCATTGCCAGGAATGTAGGCACAAATACCTGTGTCCAGAGTTATGTCCGAGACAGTTTATAAACAACATTTGTTTATATATGTGGACATGAGGCTTCACATTATCATTGTCAGGAATGTAGACACAAAGACCTCTGTCCAGAGTTATGTCCGAGACAGTTTATAAACAACATTTGTTTATATATGTGGACATGAGGCTTCACATTATCATTGTCAGGAATGTAGACACAAAGACCTGTGTCCAGAATTATGTCCTAGACAGTTTATAAACAACATTTGTTTATATATGTGGACATGAGGCTTCACATTATCATTGCCAGGAATGTAGACACAAAGACCTGTGTCCAGAGTTATGTCCGAGACAGTTTATAAACAACATTTGTTTATATATGTGGACATGAGGCTTCACATTATCATTGCCAGGAATGTAGACACAAAGACCTGTGTCCAGAGTTATGTCCGAGACAGTTTATAAACAACATTTGTTTATATATGTGGACATGAGGCTTCACATTATCATTGCCAGGAATGTAGACACAAAGACCTGTGTCCAGAATTATGTCCTAGACAGTTTATAAACAACATTTGTTTATATATGTGGACATGAGGCTTCACATTATCATTGCCAGGAATGTAGACACAAAGACCTGTGTCCAGAGTTATGTCCGAGACAGTTTATAAACAACATTTGTTTATATATGTGGACATGAGGCTTCACATTATCATTGCCAGGAATGTAGACACAAAGACCTGTGTCCAGAGTTATGTCCGAGACAGTTTATAAACAACATTTGTTTATATATGTGGACATGAGGCTTCACATTATCATTGTCAGGAATGTAGACACAAAGACCTGTGTCCAGAGTTATGTCCGAGACAGTTTATAAACAACATTTGTTTATATATGTGGACATGAGGCTTCACATTATCATTGTCAGGATTGTAGACACAAATACCTGTGTCCAGAGTTATGTCCTGGACAGTTTATAAACAACATTTGTTTATATATGTGGACATGAGGCTTCACATTATCGTTGCCAGGAATGTAGACACAAAGACCTGTGTCCAGAGTTATGTCCGAGACAGTTTATAAACAACATTTGTTTATATATGTGGACATGAGGCTTCACATTATCATTGTCAGGAATGTAGACACAAAGACATGTGTCCAGAGTTATGTCCTAGACAGTTTATAAACAACATTTGTTTATATATGTGGACATGAGGCTTCACATTATCATTGTCAGGAATGTAGACACAAAGACCTGTGTCCAGAGTTATGTCCTGGACAGTTTATAAACAACATTTGTTTATATATGTGGACATGAGGCTTCACATTATCATTGCCGGGAATGTAGACACAAAGACCTGTGTCCAGAGTTATGTCCTAGACAGTTTATAAACAACATTTGTTTATATATGTGGACATGAGGCTTCACATTATCATTGTCAGGAATGTAGACACAAAGACCTGTGTCCAGAGTTATGTCCGAGACAGTTTATAAACAACATTTGTTTATATATGTGGACATGAGGCTTCACATTATCATTGCCAGGAATGTAGACACAAAGACCTGTGTCCAGAGTTATGCCCGAGACCGTTTATAAACAACATTTGTTTATATATGTGGACATGAGGCTTCACATTATCATTGCCAGGAATGTAGACACAAAGACCTGTGTCCAGAGTTATGTCCTAGACTAGTTAACGACCCTTATGAAAATCTCTGGAATACCATTCCTACATCTTTATTGTCCATCCATAATTATTCTTGACACTGAGTGGCTTGCTAGACTATTTCAGAGGACAGTTAAAAGTGAACCACATTGAGTTAAATGGAGACCAGAACAGATAAGGATGGTAGATCTCCTTCCCTAAAGGACATTAGTGAACCAGATAGATTGTTATAAAAATCGATGATGGCTTCATAGTAACATTATTAATCCAGATTTCAATTCCAGATTTTTATTCATCAATTGAATGCATTACATAATTGAATTTTAAATTCCACCATCAGTTATGGTGGGCTTTGAACCCATGTCCCCAGGGAATGAGCCTGCGCCTCCAGATTACTAGTTCGGTGAGATTGCCAGTATCCCACTTTCACTGACACGCTACATCACATTCCTCCCTTAAGATACTACATAAAAACTTCCTCTTTGACCAAGCTGTTGGTCATCTGACCTCATATCTCCTGTTGTGTCTCTGTGTCATACGTTGCTTCATAATGCTCCTGTGAAGCATCTTGAGATGTTTTATTACAAGGCACTATATAAATATAAGTTGTTGTTGTTGACATTTACTAGACATGACTTGTCTTACCATATACTTCCTGCTGGCCATTTGTTGTCCATGCTTTTTTTTCTTTTCTCCAGCATCAAGTACGTTTGTCCTGGGATGTGAACTCTAGAAATTTCCCCATCAGTGACAGTAAATATAGAGTTTACTCCACCTCTCCTTTTTTAGTCAGGGTGCAACATTGACAACCCTCCAGTCCTCTGCCACGACACACATATCCAAGATTCTGGCCTGTGCATCCGCTATTCTCATTTTTCCCTCCCTCAGCAATCCTCATACATCCCATTCAGACTGGGCAAATGTTATCGTTGATTGTGGTACAAAAGGTGTTGAAATGAAAAGGGTTAACTAAACCTATTTGTTCAGTAACTGTAATTAATGTCAGTCTCCATGGGCCCTAATTGTGTCACTGGAGGGCTTTCCTTTTCTATTAATAAGGGATTCTTTCAATGTGTTATCACATAGCGTCAAAGGGAACATCACGCTCGGCACTGACAGGGATCAGTGGCTCCAGAGAGAGGGAAGGGATAGATCAGAATCTGAGAACAGTAGATTGGAATGTTCCAATAATGGGTCAGAATCTGAGAACAATAGATTGGAATGTTACAACAATGGACAGGAGTTTCTCCTCGGATCTTTACTATCTTTCTACATATTGGGATTGGTACTCATTAGACGATCGGATCCTGTATGCACTTGAGATAATTCAATATATTTACTATCCCATCCTGGCTATTGTTGGCGTCCCTGGTAAGTCTCTCAATACAGCTATTAATTCTATAAACCATGTTTAATTGCATTACTGCTCCTGTAATTTACTCTGCCCTTCTTGCTGCTGCTACTGTTGCTGGTGAATCTCTACCTCCAGCTATTAGCTGTCAACCCATTGCTAATTGTATTACAGTTCTTGTAAATTCATCTTTCATCTTCGGTCCTGTCTTTGCTCCTGATACGTCTCTATTTCTCGCTAGGTGATCTGTCAACCCTGTTTCACTGAAGTACTCTTCTGTAATGTAAATATTGGGAAGACTGAAACCAGTGCCATTGGTCTTCATCACAAACTCCATCTCCTATCTGTGAATCACCTACCCCACCCTGCCCAATATCTTAGGCTGTTTACAACATCTGTGTTCTATTTATACCTGAGCTGAATTCATCTCCATATTCCCTACATCACCAACCCTGCATATTACCACCTCTGTACTATCACCGATCACAACCTCTGCCTCAGCCCATCTGCTGCATAAACCCTCATCTGTGCCTTTATTCACTTGATTTTTCCAATTGTATCCTGGTCACCTTCCCAGTTATAAACTTCTATAAACCACAGCCCATCCAGAGCTCTGCTGCCTGTGTTCTAACTCACACCAAATCCCGATCACCCATCACAACTGTGCTCACTGATCTACATTGGCTCCCGGTCTGGCAACACCCTTAATTTTAATATTCTCATTCTTGTGTTTGAATCCCTCCATGGCCTCACCCATCTAATTAGTCCCATTCGCCTGTCCATTCCCATATTCTTGAAAATCTTCCATCAAGTCTATTTCCATGTCCCCTTTTAAAGTGAATTTCCTTCCCTCTCTACCTCTTCTTGGTGGTGATTTTCAGCTCTTACAGCAGCACTGTTGCCCACATTGTGGAAACCTGGATCTATAAAAGGGTATGAGTTGAGCTCCCAGCCATTTCCGGTGTGGCCTGCACACTGTCCCATGCTGTGCAGTACTCTCGCCCGGGTGTACATTGTGTGCACCAGTAGCACGAGGAGTTGTGGAATGTCATGTCAAACTGCTATTCCAGCAGCTTTGATGCAGGGCTCTAGGTCAATAGCACCATGTATGTGCTGTTAGTGTGATTTGCACAGATGGGCACTTCTACTGTGGCCTGCACAATGCCCCACGCTGGGCAGGGCTCTAGGTCAATCGTTCCATGTATGTGTTGCTCATTTGAGGATGGTTTTGAATTTGATGTCAATGTACCATTCCAACAGCTTTGATGTACGTCTTTGAAACTTGGTCTGTACATGTTCACTGACCCCTGTGTTAGTCACTCTCGGCTGAACATACATTCAGCAGCAGCAGCAGGAACCCCCTCTAGTGTTATTTAAATGGACCAGGCATGCAGCTTATAGGCTTTTGACTTACTTCTGCTCTTGTAAAGTTAGTGGAAGGTGCTGTGGATGGTTTCCTGGAGGTTGTGTTGTGAGCTGCTGCAAAAATTCAGGGAGGACAGAGGATTTTGTGCCCCAACGCTGGACGAGGTATGGGGACTGTAGTTACAGTGTCTCTGGCTCTGTAACATCACCAACAAATGGAGCAGAAGCTGCAGAGAGAGGAAGTTCTGTAACGGGGGAGGAGGAGGGGGCTCTGCCCTACCCACTCCGGGTTTTCCAAGAGCACATTTCCTACCAACATCTAAGCCTGGAGCAGTATGTTAGATGACTCTGTTTCAATAAAGAGGTGGTCACAGAGCTATGTCACCTCCTGAAACGAGAACTAGAGCCTCAGACCAGGGTGAGGACGGAGCTGTCAGTGGTTGTTAACGGCACAGTTTCATTGACATTTTATGTATCCGGACCTTTCCGGCAGGAATGGGAGATATATCCAACATTCAGTCATAGACAGTGATAGAGTCAGAGTCACTTACCACACAGAAGGATTTCATTAGGCCCATCGAGACCGTGCTGGTTCTCTGTGGAGCAATTCAGTCAGTTTTACTCCCCCACTCAATCCCGTAGCCCTGCAAGGTCACTTCCTTCAAGCACCCATCCAGTTTTCTTTTGAAATTGGGAGGAAGGATCAAATTGAAAGGAAGTAAAGCTGGTAACAGGAGGTAGAAAAGTAGAAGGTGACATTCGAAGGTAGGTGAAACAAAGGTGAGCATCAACTAGAATGCAGAATGTCAATAAGACACGGTTATGGGCACTGTACCTGAATGCACTCAGTATTCAGAACAGGGTAGATGATTTAAAGGCCCAAATAGAGGTAAATGAGTATGATCCAATTGTCATAACGGAAATGTGCTACAGGGTGACCAAGACTGAGAACTGAATACGCAAGCAGATTCGACCTTTAGGAAGGACAGGCAAAAAGGGAAAGGACATAATGTTGCTCTGATAATAAGGGATGGTATCAGTACATTAGTAAGGGAGGATCTCAGTTCTGAAGAACAAAATATGGAATCTATTTGGGTGGAGCTAAGAAACAACAAGGGGAAGTAAACACTGGTAGAAGCTGTTTGTAAGCCATCAAACAGTAGTGTTTTGTGGGGAATGGCATGAATGGAGATGAGAGAATCATATAACATGGGCAATACAGTCATCATGGGTGACTTCAATCCTCATATAGACTGGGTAACCTAATGAGAACAAATGCTATGAATGACGAGTTTCTAGAGTGTGTTAGGGATGGTTTTCTAGAGCAGTATGTTGAGGCACCGACTGGAAAACAGGCTATTGTAGATCTAGTATTATGTAATGAATCAGGGATAATTAATATTTTTATTGTAAAGTTACCTTTAGGGATGAATTACCATAATGTGATAGAATTTTACATTATGCTTGAAAGTAAGGTGGTTCACTCTTAAGCCAGGGTGTTAAATTTGAACAAAAGAAGTTATGAAGGTATGAGGGGCAAATTGCCCGAGGTGGATTGGGAAACTACATTGAAAGGTATGATAGTACATAGGCAATCGATAGTCTTTAAATAAATATTATATAGTTTACAGCACCTATACATTGCTTGCAGGCACATAAACCCCAAAAGTAAAGGCAGTCAACTGTGGACAACAAAGGAAGTTAAGGATTGTGTAAGATTAAAACTGTGGTTAGCACTGCAGCTTCACAGCTCCAGCAACCGGGTTCAGTTCTTGGTACTGCCTAAGTGGAGTTTGCAAGTTCTACTGTAACCACGTAGGTTTCAGCCGAGTGCTTCAGTTTCCTCCTACAACCAAAGACTTGCAGGTTGCTTGGTAAATTGGCCATTGCAAATTGCCCCTAGTATAGGTAGGTGGTAGGAGAATGGTGGGAATGTGGTAAGGTATATGGGATTAATGTAAGATTAGTATAAATGGGTGTTTGTTGGCAGGCACAGACTCGGTGGGCCGAAGGGCCGTATCTGTATCTCTCTCTGACGCTATGACTCTATTAAAGGACAATAAAGTTGCCATAAATTGTAGTAAACCTGAGAATTGGGAGGATTTTAGAATACACCAAAGGAGAATGAAGAAACTGATAAAGAAAGGGTGAATAAAATATGAATGTTAGCTGGAAAAATATAAAAACGGACTGTAAAAAGCTTCTACAGGTATGTAAAAAGGAAACATTTGGCTAAGACAAATGTGAGTCCATCACAGGCAGTGTCAGTAGAATTTATAATGGGAACAGCGAAATTGCAGAGAAGCTAAATGATTATTTTGTGTCTGTCTTCACCGAGACACATATAAGAAATCTCCCAGAATTAGAGATCCAAGGGATTGGGGGAATGATGAATTGAAGGAAATTAAAAGTAAAATAATGTGGATACTGGAAATCGTGAATAAAAACAAGAAATGCTGGAAACACTCAGCAGTTCTGGCAGCATCTGTGTAGAGAGAAGCAGAGTTAACGTTTCAGGTCAGTGACCCTTCTTCAGAACTGCAATGAATTAAAGGAAGTTAGTATGACTAAGAAGGTTGTATTGGAGAAATTAATGGGGCTGAAGGTTGCTATGTCCCCAGCACCTGATATTCTACGTCCCAGAGTGTTGACGAGATAGCTATGGAGATAGTGGATGCATTGCTGATCATCTTCAAAAACTTTGTAGATTCCGGAGCGGATCCTGCAGATTGGAAGGATGCAAATGTCAGCCCACTATATAACAAGGGAGGGAGAGCGAAAACAGGGAATTACAAAGCTGTTAGCCTTACATTAATCGTTGGGAACCTGCTATAATCAATTCTAAATGATGTTATAAATGGACATTTGGATAATAATGATCTGATTGGGCATAGTTAACATGGATTTATGAATGGGAAATCATGTTTGACGAACCTGTTGGAGATTTTGAGGATTATAACAACAGAATTGATTAAGAGGAGTTGGCAGACATAGTATACTTGTATTTTCAGAAGGTTTTCAGAACCCCCAAAGGAGCTTGCTTCGCAAAATTAAAATACATGGTGTAGGAGGTAATATACTGGCATGGATTAAGGATTGGCTAACAGATTGGAAACAGTGAGTAGGAATAAACGGATCATTTTCGCGTTGGCATGCTATGACTAGTGGGGTACTGCAGGGATCAGAGATTGGGCCTCAGCTGTTCACAATATATTTCAATGATTTGGATCTGGGGACCAAATGTAATATTTCCAAGTTTGCGTCTGACACAAAACTAGGTGGGAATGTGTACAGTGAGGAAGATGCAAAGCCGCTTCAAGGGGAATTGTTCAGACTTAGTGAGTGGGCAAGAACATGTTAGGTGGAATATAATATTGAAAAATAGAAGGTAATCCACTTTGGTAGGAGGAATAGATGTGCAGAGTATTTCCTAAATGATAAATTAGGAAGTGTAGATGTACAAAGCGTCCTGGGTGTCCTTGCCAATAAGTCACTGAAAGCTAACATGCAGGTGCAGCAAACAATTACAAAGGTTAATGGCATGTTAGCCTTTATCGTAAGAGGATTTGAGTACAGGAGTAGTGAAGGCTTGCTACAATTGTACAGAACTTTAGTTAGACCGCACTTGGAGTATTGTGCGCAGTTTTAGTCCCCTTACTTTAGAGATACAGCACTGAAACTGGCCCTTCGGCCCACTGAGTCTGTGCCAACCAACAACCACCCATTTATACTAATCCTACAGCAATCCCATTTTCCCTATCACCTCCGTGCACTAGGGGCAATTTACAATGGCCAATGGATATGGGGACCAAAGTAATATGTTCAAGTTTGCAGATGACACAAAACTAGGTGGGAATGTGAATTATGAGGAAGATGCAAAACGGCTTCAAGGGGATTTGGACAGACTTAGTGAGTGGGCATGAACATGGCAGATGGAATATAATGTGGAAAACTGTGAGGTGGGCCACTTGGGTAGAATGAATAGATGTGCAGAGTATTTCTTAAATGGTCAGAGATGAGAAAGTGTAGATGTACAAAGGGACCTGGGTGTCCTTGTCAATAGGTCACTTAAAGCTAACATGCAGGTGCAGGAAGCATTTAGGAAGGCGAATGTATGTTACTTTTATCGTTAGAGGATTTGAATACAGGAGTAGTGAAGTCTTGATTCAATTGTATAGAAATCTTGGTTAGATCGCACCTGGAGTACTGTGTGCAGTTTTGGTCCCCTTATCTGAGGAAGGATATTATGACCATAGAGGGACTGTAACAAAGATTCACCAGACTTGTTCCTGGGATGGCGGGACTGTTCTACGAAAAGAGATTGAAGAAACTGAACATGTATTCTCTCGAGTTTCGAAGAATGAACGGTGATCTCATTGAAACCTACAAAATACTTAAAGGGATAGACAAGGCAGCTAAGATGTTTCCCCTGGTTGGGGAGTCTAGAACCAAGGGACACAATTTGAAAGCCACTTAGGACAGAGATGAGGAGTAATTTCTTTACTCAGAGGGTTGTGAACCTTTGGAATTCTCTACCCCAGAGGGCTATGGAAGCGCAGTCATTGAGTATGTTTAAAACAGAGATTGACAGATTTCTAAATACAACTGACATAAGGGGATATGAGGATAGTGTGGGGAAAAGGCATTGAAGAGGATGATCAGCCAGGATCATATCGAATAGTCGAGCAGGATCGATGGGCTGAATGGTTGAATTCAGCTCCTATGTTCCTATATTCCTTAGCTGCGTAACTCCTTCAAACTCGAGGTCAGTTTAGTCAGGCTGCTTTCCGAGGGTTCAGAATCATTGGCGGTTCACTTCCGATACTATCTCATGTACACCCAGGATAGCATTTTTAGTCACCTCATAATCTAATGAACTTTTATCTGGCAGCAGTGAATAAACCCCATGGGCTTTCCCTGTTATTATGTTTTGTAAAAACAGCATCCAGCTGTCTTCCGACCATTTCAGTTGCTTTGCAAGCTTATCAAAAGTGATGAAAAATTCTCCCACATCCTCCTCATTGAACTTTGGAATGAACTGGGAGAAGTTTAAGAGTTCAGCACATGGTCCTGAGCTGGGGGCAGCTCACACACTAGCTGTGCCTTCACCAGGTGCACTGGGTCTTCATCGAGTTGTTTGAGCCACCTTAACTCCCTTTCCTCCTTCTCCTTCTGGAACACTCTTACTTTTTCCCCTTCTTGACAATCACTCTGCTCTTTCTCACGCTCTCTGGAATTCTAATTCTAGTCTCTTCTGTTCTAGTTTTACCTTAGCTAACATTACTCTATCTGTTAGTGATTCTAACTCTGTTTGAGTCTTCAGCTTCAAGTGAAAAATGGTTGGCCACAAGTCTTAGGATTTCGGGTTTCTTAGCTTTGGATGGAGAGTAATCCCTAACTGTTCTGCTACATTACTCAACTTTTCAACAGAGAGGGGTTTTCGCCTGCACCAAGTTACTTCACTCTATATGTAACTCCCTTATTGCGAATCTACTTCCTTTATTCGAAAAGAGTGAGAGACGGAAAGCACGACAAATTATGAGGGCACAGATAGGGTAGATAGGAAGAAATCTTTTCCCTTCGTGGAGGCGTCAGTAACCATGGGGCATTGATTTAAGTTAAGGGGCAGGCGGTTGAGAGGTGATTTGAGGGAGAAAAATTCACCGAGAGGGTGGTTGTAATCCGGAACACACTACCTGAAGGGGTGGAAGATGCCGGACCCTTACAGGATTTAAGAAGTATTTAGATTAGCACTTGAAGTGCCATAGCATACAAGGTTACTGGACTGGTGCTGGAAAATGGGATTAAAATGGACAGGCTTGATGGCCGACAAGGACACAGTGGTCTGAATGGACTGTTTCTGTCCTGTATAACTCTGTGACTCTATGACACTTCCAATTTCTCGTTTGTCGTTGGGTTACGATCTCGAGAACCTCCACATTTCTGTTACAGCCAGGTGAGGAGAGGTCTCAGTCTCCCCTCTTGTCCTATCTTTCATTTGTTCGCAACTGGATTTATTCCTTTTTAGCAGTGGACGTGCTGACCACCTCAGTGAGTATTTTACCTTTTACCTTTATTGTGATCGTGAAAGAACCAATCGGACAGGTTTTCTTGAGTTTAAACAAGAGGTGAGTTTATTATACTTCACAATCTAAACTGGATCTGAATAAAATAATAAAAATATACGGTGCACATTCAAGTGCACACTCATAGGCAAATCACACAAATAATTAAGAGAGAGTGATAAATAATTTTAAATTTGTATTAGAGTCTATAATAAATTTAAGTCAGTGAGATTGGATAATTCTGTGGTCTGCGCCTTTGCCATCCTTATTTATGAGTTTCATGTCATCTGCAAGCATTGAAATTATGTTTTTTTTTACGTACAAGTCTCTATCACTTGTACATCTATCTACAAGTCAGGAAAAGCACTGATTCTAATACTAACCCCTGAGAAACAACACTGAATACTCCCCCTCCACCAGTCTGAACAATGACCGTTCATCACTTCTCTCTACTTTCTGTCCCTGAGTCAGTGTCATATCCACGCTATGACTGTCACATTAATCCATGTGCTCCATTTTTCATAGAACATAGAACATAGAACATTACAACGCAGTACAGGCCCTTCGGCCCTCGATGTTGAGCCGACCTGTGAAACCATCTGACCTACACTATTCCATTTTCATCCAGATGTCTATCCAATGACCACTTAAATCCCCTGAAAGTTGGCGAGTCCACTACTGTTGCAGGCAGGGCGTTCCACGCCCCTACTACTCTCTGAGTAAAGAAACTACCTCTGACATCTGTCATATATCTATCACCCCTCAACTTAAAGCTATGTCCCCTCGTGTTTGTCATCACCATCCGGGGAAAAAGACTCTCACCATCCACCCTATCGAACCCTCTGATTATCTTATATGTCTCTATTAAGTCACCTCTCCTCCTCCTTCTCTCCAACGAAAACAACCTCAAGTCCCACAGCCTTTCCTCGTAACACCTTCACTCCATACCAGGCAACATCCTAGTAAATCTCCTCTGCACCCTTTCCAAAGCTTCCACATCCTTCCTATAATGCGGTGACCAGAACTGTACGCAATACCCCAGGTGCGGCCGCACCAGAGTTTTGTACAACTGCAGCATGACCTCGTGGCTCCGAAACTCGATCCCCCTACTAATAAAAGCTAACACACTATATGCCTTCTTAACAGCCCTATTAACCTGGGTGGCAACTTTCAGGGATTTATGTACCTGGACACCAAGACCTCTCTGTTCATCTACACTACCAAGAATCTTCCCATTAGCCCAGTACTCTGCATTCCTGTTACTCCTTCCAAAGTGAATCACCTCACACTTTTCCGCATTAAACTCCATTTGCCATCTCTCAGCCCAGCTCCGCAGCCTCTCTATGTCCCTCTGTAACCGACAACATCCTTCGGCACTATCCACAACAACACCAACCTTCGTGTCATCCGCAAATTTACTAACCCACCCGTCTACACTCTCATCCAGGTCATTTATAAAAATGACAAACAGCAGTGGCCCCAAAACAGATCCTTGCGGTCCACCACTATTAACTAAACTCCAGGATGAACATTTGCCATCAACCACCACCCTCTGTCTTCTTTCAGCTAGCCAATTTCTGATCCAAAGCTCTAAATCACCTTCAATCCCATACTTCCGTATTTTCTGCAATAGCCTACCGTGGGGAACCTTATCAAACGCCTTACTGAAATCCATATACACCACATCCACTGCTTTACCCTCATCCACCTGTCTGGTCACCTTCTCAAAAAACTCAATATGGTTTGTGAGGCACGACCTACCCTTCACAAAACCGTCCTGACTATCGCTAATGAACTTATTCTTTTCAAGATGATTATAAATCCTATCTCTTATAACCTTTTCCAACATTTTACCCACAACCCAAGTAAGGCTCACAGGTCTATAATTACCAGGGCTGTCTCTACTCCCCTTCTTGAACAAGGGGACAACATTTGCTATCCTCCAGTCTTCCGGCACTATTCCTGTCGACAATGACGACGTAGAGATCAAGGACAAAAGCTCTGCAATCTCCTCCCTGGCTTCCCAGAGAATCCTAGGATAAATCCCATCTGGTCCAGGGGACTTATCTATTTTCACACTTTAAAAAATTGCTATTCCAAAATTTTCATAACAAGTCTATGACATGTCATTTGATCACAGGCCTTTTGAAAGTCCGTATACATAACACAAAACACACTATCCTCTTCAACACTCAGTTATGTTATCAACGAACTTGATCATGATTATCAGACGTGATTGGTCATTAACCTATCCGTGCTGTTTGTTATTTATTATACCATGTTTTTCCAAGAAAGATATATGTTTGTACAGGGTTATGGCCTCTAGAAATTTCCAACCACTGACATTAGACTGACTGGTCAGTAGTTGCAGGGTTCAGTTCATGTCTCCTTTTGTAAGCAGGTTGTAGCATTTACAACCCTCCAGTCCTCTGTCAGCACTCCCAGATCCAAGGAGGATTGAAAGCTTCTGGCCAGTGCCTCTGCTATTTCCACCATTCCTTTTTTCAACAAACCTCATATATCCCAACTAGACATAGGAACACTTCCACACTATTGTGGGACAAAAATTGTTGGAGAACAAGGGGTTAACTGAACCTGTTTGTTCATTGACTGTAATTAATGTCAGTCACTATGGACCCCAATTGTGTCACTGCAGGTTTTCCCTGTTCTATTAATAAGGGAGTCCTTTCAATGTGTTAACTCATAGTTTCAGTGGGAGCATTACCCGCGGCACTAACAGGGATCCGTGACTGCAGAGAGAGGGAGAGAGAGAGACAGAGATTGGATCGATCAGAATCTCGGAACAATTGATAAGAATATTGCAACAATGGGTCAGAATCTGAGGACAATAGATTGGAATATTACAACAATGGACAGCAGGACTTTCTCCTTTTGGTTTGGCTTGGTTACTGCTGATTATGTTTGGATGATATTAGAATTTCGGATCTATTATGCTCTGAAAATGATTGAAACGATTTACTATCCCATCCTCGCGATTATTGGTGTCCCTGGTAAGTCTCTGTATCCAACCATTAGATCTATAAACCACATTTCACTGATTTAGTTTTCTTGTCATGTAAATCTTTGGAAGACGTAAGCCACTGTGTTCAGTCTCTGTCACAAAGTCCACACTATATCCACTATCTGTATTCCCCTACCTATCCAATGTCTGAGGCTGAAAGAGACTGTTTGGAACCTCTGTTTTATATTTATACCTGAGATGAGTTCATCGCCATATTCCCCCCCACACCAACCCGACCTACTACCACCTCTGTAACATCACCCATCATCACCTCTGCCTCAGCCCATCTGCTGAATAAGCCCTCATCTGCGCCTTTGTTAAATCCACACTTGACTATTCCAATTCTATCCCGGTCACCCTCCCAGTTATAAACCTCTGCTGACTGTATCCTAACTCACACCAAATCCTGATCACCCATTACCCCGTACTCACTGATCTACATTGGCTCCCGGTCTGGCAGCACCTTAATTTTAATATTCTCATGGTCTCACCCTTCCAATTAGTCCCATTTCCCTTCCATTTCACATATTATTGAAAACATTATGCCGTCAAGTCTTTTCCCATTTCCCTTTTTGAAGTGAGTTGCTTTCACTCTATATCTTCCTCTGCTGTGATTTTCACTCTGTGGCAGCACTGGTGCCAATGCGATGAAACCTGGATAGAGAAAATGATGTGCACTGCACAACCAGCCACTTCTCGTGTGTCCAGCATAGTGCCCCATGCTGGGAAGGGATCTAGCCTGGGTATACCATGCATGTGCTGTTAGTGTGAGGAAGGGTTTGAATTGACGTCAATCAGCTATTCCGACAGCTTTGATGTATATCTTTGACACTTTGTCTGTGCATGTCCACTGACTGCTTGTGTTAGTACTCTCAGCTGAAAGTACATTCAGCAGCATGAAGAACCCCCTCTAGTGTTATTTAAAAGGACCAGACATCCAACTTACAGGTGAGGGGCTTTTGACTTACTTCTGCTATTGTAAAGTTAGTGGCGGTGCTGTGGATAGTTTTCTGGAGGTCGTGTTGGGAGCTGCTGCAAAGATTCAGTGAAAAAAGAGGATTTGTGACCCAACTCTGGACGAGGTATGGGGACTGTAGTTACAGTGCCTCTGGGTCTGTAACATGACCAACAAATGGAGCAGAGGCTGCAGCGAGGGGAAGCTCTGTAAAGCGGGAGGACAAAGGGGTTCTTCCCTACCCAGCCTGGGTTTTCCAAGAGCACTTTTCCCACCTACACCTAACCCAGGAGCAGTGTGTGAGGTGAATCAGATTCAATAAGGAGGTGGTCACAGAGCCGTGTCAACTCCTGTAACATGAACTGGAGCCTCACAAAAGGATGAGGACGGAGCTGTCAATGGTTGATATGGTCCGACTTTCATTGAACTTCTATGTATCTTTGAAAATTGATAATCAAACAAACTTAAAAGCTTTGTATCTGAATGCAGGAATCATTCAGAATAAAATAAATGAGTTAACAGCACAAATGAAGACGAATGGGTATGATTTATTGGCGATGACTGATACGTGGTTGCAGGGAATTCAGGTTTGGGAATTGAATATCCAAGGGTACTTAGTATTTTGGAAGGATAGACAGGAAAGAAAAGGAAGAGGTGTAGCATTGTTAGTAGAGAAAAATATCAGTGCTATGGTGAGAAATGATATAGGCACTGGAGATCAAGACGTAGATTCAGTGTGCATAGAAATAAGTAATAGAAAGGGGAAGAAGTCCCTGGTGGGAGTAATCTATAGTTCCCCAAACAGTAGTCCCGCAGTGGGGAAAGTATAAACCAAGAAATACTGTGAGAACTTGTGAGAAAGGTACGGTAAGGGTGATTTTAATATGTATATAGACTGGATTAGTCAAATTGGCAAAGGTAGCCCCGAGGGAGAGTTCATTGAATGCATTAGAGATTGTTTTTTGGAGCAGTATGTTGTGGAACCAACTAGGGAGCAGGCTATTCTAGATTTGGCATTGTGAAATGAGGTGGGATTAACTAATGATCTCATAGTTAAGGATCCTCTACGGAACAGTGATCATAGCTTGCTGGAATTTCAAATCCATTTTGAGGGCGAGAAACTGGAGTCCCGCTCCAGCGTTCTGGAGTCAAACAAAGGTAATTACATAGACATGAGGACTGATTTGGCCCTCGTGGACTGGGCAGGAAGACTAAAAGGGAGGAAAGTTGATGGGCAGTGGCAGATATTTCAGGAGAAATTCAATTCCTCCCAACTAAAATGTATTCCAAAGAGGAAGAAAGATTCGAAGAGGGGGAAAGACATCCATGGCTAAGCAAGGAAGTTAAGGATAACATAAAGACAAAGACTAAGGCTTACCATATTGCAAAGGCCACTGGCAGGCTGGAGGATTGGGAAATATTTAAAGATCAACAAAGGGTTACTAAAAAATAAATAAAAAGTGAAAGAGTACATTATGAAAGAAAATTAGCACAAAATATAAACGCGGATAGCAAAAGCTTCTTTAAGTATATGAAAGGTAAGAGAGTAGCTAAAGTGAATATTGGTCCCTTGGAGGATGAGACTGGGATGTTGATAGAGGGGGACACAGAAATGGCGGAGACACTAAATCAGTATTTTGCCTCAGTTTTCACGGTGGAGGACACTAGTACCATCTCTATAGTAACTGGTAATGTAGAAGTTACAGAAAGAGAGGAATTTAGAACAATCATAATATGGGGAGGCGGTTGTGTAGTGGTATTGTCACTGGACTAATAAACCAGGGACCCAGGGTATTGTTCTGGGGACATGGGTTCGAATCCCACCACAGCAGAAGGTGGACTTTGAATTCTATTAATAAATCTGGAATTAAAAGCTAGTCTGGTGATGGCCATGAAACCATTGTCGATTGTTGTAAAAACCCATCTGGTTCACTAATGTCCTTAACGGAAGGAAATCTGCTGTCCATACCCTGACTCCATACCCACAGCAATATGATTGACTCTTACATGCCCTCTGACGTGGCCTAGCAAGCCACTCCGTTGTAACTAACTACTACGGAGTCAATAAAAAGGAATGAAACTGCACGGACCACCCAGCATTGACCGGGAACGACCACGGCAAACCCAGCCCTGTCCACCCTGCGAAGTCCTCCTGACTAACATCTGGGGGCTTGTTGGGAGCCCAGCCGAAGTTGGGAGAGCTCTCCCACAGACTATTCAAGCAACAGCCTGAAAAAGCCATACTCACGGGCAATATCTCAGACACTGCCATCATCATCCCTGGGTATGTCCTGTCCCACCGGCAGGACAGACCCAGCAGAGGTACAGTGGCATACAGAAGGGACGGATTTGCCCTCAACAACGACCCTGGACCCCACGAAGTCTCATGGCATCAGATCAAACATGGACAAGGAAATCTCCCGCTGATTACCACCTACCGCCCTCGCTCAGCTGATGAGTCAGTATTCCTCAATGTTGAACAGCACTTGGAGGAAGCACTGAGGGTGGCGAGGGCACAAAATGTATTCTGGGTGGGGGACTTCAATGTCCATCACCAAGAGTGGCTCAGTAGCACCACTAGTGACCTCGTCCTCACCAATCCGCCTGCCGCAGATGCATCTGTCCATGACAGTGTTGGTAGGAGTGACCACTGCACAGACCTTGTGGAGATAAAGTCCCAACTTCCCATTTGGGATTCCCTCCATCGTGTTGTGTGGAACTATCACCGTGCGAAATGGGACAGATTTCGAACAGATCTAGCAATGCAAAACTGGACATCCATGAGGCGTCGTGGGCCATCAGCAGCAGCAGAATTGTACTCAACCACAATCTGTAACCTCATGGCCCGGCATATTCCCCATTCTACCATTACCATCAAGCTAGGAGACCAACCCTGGTTCAATGAAGCGTGCAGGAGGGCATGCTAGGAGCAGCACCAGGCATACCTCAAAATGAGGTGTCAACCTGATGAAGCTACAACCCAGGACTATCTGCGTGTAAAACTGCGTAATCTAAGTGAACAGAGCTAAGCGAACCCAGAAGCAATGGATCAGGCCTAAGCTCTGCAGTCCTGCCACATCCAGCCCTGAATGGTGGTGGGCAATTATCCAACTACCTGGAGGAAGTGGCTCCACAAATATCGCCATCCTCAATGATGAGGGAGCCCAGCACATCACTGTGAAAGCTAAGGCTGAAGCATTTGCAACAATCTTCAGCCAGAAGGGCCGAGTTGAGGCTGATTTCGGCCTCCTCCTGAAGTCCCCAGCATCACAGATGACAGACTTCAGCTAATTTGATTCATTCCACGTGATATCAAGAAAAGACTGAAGGCATTGGATACTGAAAAAGCTATGGTGCCCTGACAATATTCTGGCAGTAGTACTGAAGACCTGTGCCCAGAACTTGCCGCACCCCTAGCTAAGCTGTTCCAGTACAGCTAAAACACTGGCATCTACCCTGCAATGTGGAAAATTGCCCAGGTATGTCCTGGACACAAAAAGCAGGACAAATCCAACTCGGCCAATTACCGCCCCATCAGCCTCCTCTCAATCATCAGTACAGTGATGGAAGGTGACTTCAACAGTGCCATCAAACGACACTTGCTTAGCAAGAACCTGTTCAGTGATGCTCAGTTTAGGTTCCACCAGGGCCATTCAGCTCCTGACCTCATTAAAGCCTTTGTTCAAACATGAACAAAAGAGCTGAACTCAAGAAGTGAGGTGAGAGTGACTGCCCTTGAAATCAAGGCAGCATTTGACCGAGTATAGCATCAAGGAGCCCCAGCAAAACTGAGGTCAATGGGAATCAGGGGCAAAGCCCTCCGCTGGCTGGATTCAAAACTAGAGCAATGGAAGATGGTTGTTATTGATGGAGGTCAATCATCTGATCTCCAGGACATCACTGTAGGAGTTCCTCAGGGTAGTGTCCTCGGCCCAACCATCTTCAGCTGATTCATCAATGACCTTCCATCAATCATAAGGTCAGAAGTGGGGATGTTCGCTAATGATTGAACAATGTTCAGCACCCTTCGTGACTTCTCAGATACTGAAAAGCAGTCTGTGTAGAAATGCACCAAGACATGGACAATATCCAGGCGTGAGCTAAGTGTCAAATAACATTCGTGCCATACAAGTGCCAGATAATGAGCGATTCCAACAAGAGAGAATCTAACCATCTCCCTTTGACATTCACTGGCATTACCATCGCTGAATCCCCCACTATCAACATCCTGAGGGCTACCAATGGCCAGAAACTGAACTGGAGTAGCCAAAGAATTACTGTGGCTACAAGAGCAGGTCAGACGCTAGGAATCCTGAGGCGAGTAACTCACCTCCTGACTCCCCAAAGCCTGTCCACTATCTACAAGGCACAAGTCAGGAGTGTGATGGAATACTCTCCACTTGCCTGGATGGGTGCAGCTCCAACAACACTCAAGAAGCTCAACACCATCCAGAGCAAAGCAGCCTACTTGATTGGCACCCCCATCCAGCAACATTCACTCCCTCCACAACCGACGCACAGTAGCAGCAGTGTGTACCATCTACAAGATGCACTGCAGCAATGCACCAAGGTTCCTTAGACAGCACCTTCCAAACCCACGTCCTCTACCAACTAGAAGGATAAGGGTATAAAATGATTGGGAACACCACCACCTGAAAGTTCCCCTCCAAGTCACACACCATCCTGACTTGGAACTATATTGCTGTTCCTTTACTATCGGTGGGTCAAAATCCTGGAACTCCCTTCCTAACAGCACTGTGGGTATACCTAACCCAAGTGGACTGCAGCGTTTCAAGAAGGCAGCTCACCACCACCTTCTCAAGGGCAATTCGGGATGGGCAATAAATGCTGGCCTAGCCAGCGACGCCCGCATCCCATGAATGAATAAAAAAAAGTCACGAGGGAAAAGGTACTGAACAAACTATTGTGATTGAAGGCAGACAAATCCCCAGGGCCTGATGGCCTACATCTTAGGGTCTTAAAGGAAATAGCAGTGGAGATAGTGGATCCATTGGTTATAATCTTCCAAGATTCCCTGCATGCGGGAAAGGTTCCAGTGGATTGGAAAAATGCCTGTGTTACGCCCTTATCCAAAAAGTGAGGGAGGCTTAATGTAGGAAACAGTAGACCAATTAGTTTAACATCTATCGTTGGGAAAGTGTCACAATCCATTATTAAGTAAGTAATAACAGGACATTAAGAAAGTCAAAAGCAACCCATCAGAGTCAGATTTTATGAAGGGTAAATCGTGTTTGACGAATTTGCGAGAGTGCTTCGAAGCTGTGACAAGAAATGTGGAAAATGGGGATCCTGTAGATGTAGTATATCTAGACTTCCAGAGGCATTTGTAAGGTGCCACACAAAAGGTTAATACACAAGGTAAGATCACATGGTGTTAGGGGCAATTTATTAGCTTGGGTAGCTGATTGGCTAACCAACAGAAAACAGAGAGTCGGGATTAATGAGTCTTTTTCTGGTTGGCAAGATGTAATTCGTGGGATGCCTCAGGGTTTGGCCCTTGGGCCCCAACTATTTACAATCTATCTCAATGACGGATGCAGGGATAGAAGGTACTATTGCCAAATTTGCAGGTGACACTTAAATAGATTGATTAGTAAGTTGCAATAAATACATAAGAAATTTACAAATTGATATGGATAGGTTTGGGGAATGGGACAAAATTTGGCAGATGGAGTTTAACGTGGTTAAGTGTGAGGTTACCCATTTTGGTCAGAAAAATAGAAAGGTAAATTATTATCTAAATAGAGAGAAACTTCAGAGTACTTCGGTGCAGAGAGATCTGGGTGGCCTCGTGCATGAATCACAGAAAACTAGTTTGCAGATACAGCAGGTGATAAGGAAAGCAAATTGAATTTTGGCATTTATTGCTAAAGGAATAGAATATAAAAGTAGGGAAGTGTTGCTGCAACTGTACAAGGCATTAATGAGACCGCGGCTGGAGTATTGCGGACAGTTTTGGTCTGCTCACTTGAGGATGGATGCAGTTGCATTGGAGACAGTTCAGAGGAGGGTCACGAGATTGAATCCAGGGATGAGGGGTTTGTCTTATGAAGAGAGATTAAGCAGTTTATGCCTTTACTCTCTAGAGTTTAGAAGAATGAGACGAGATCTAATGGGGTATATAAGATCATTAAAGGATTGATAAAGTAGACGTAGAGAAGATGTTTCCTCTCGTGGGGCAATCTAGAACGAGAGGTCATAGTATTAGGATAAAGGGGTGCAGATATAAAACAGAGATGAAGAGAAATTTCTTCCCTCAAAGAGTCGTGAGTCTGTGGAATTCACTACTCCATAGTGCGGTGGATGCCGGGACATTGAGTACATTTAAGGAGGAGATAGACAGATTTTTATTAGAAATGGGTTGAAGCGTTATGGAGAACGGGCAGAAAAGTGGAGTAGAGGCCCAGATGAGATCAGCCATGATCATATTGAATGGCAGAACAGGCTCGAGGGGCTGAACTGCCTACTCCTGCTCCTAGTTCTTATGTTCTTATCTGGATTGATCCAGGCAAGAGCGGCTGAAGGATCCATTATCTCTCTCTATGTTGTCTATTGATGTATCTGCTGTGTGACGGAGACCACCGATGTTGGGTAAGGCGAATTATACCATCTGCTACCTCAGCAGGGGGAAGCAGGATGAGAGGTCCCGTGGCTTTTTCAGGATAGTAGAATTCCTGATGGTGTAGGTAGCTCTGCGGGGCCCCCATGTCAATGGGGAGAGGCACAGGAACTGAAACAACTCTCACTCCATTGATGTACAGTTGGTGTGTGAGCATGCCCAGTACATCATGTTGGTTAATGTCCACTATCCTGGCAGCAGCTACCATACCTTCATTCTGAAGCAGTCAGCCATTCCCAACACTTCAGGCCTCCATACAGAACCAGAATGTGGCTCATGACCTCTAAACTTTAGACACCTCTTCCCCCACACAAAACCACCAGGTGAAGCAATGGTTCCGATGTCTGAACCGCTCGGGGGGAGTCCTCCAGTACACACTGGATCAGGTGTCCACGTTCATGGTGTTCTGCTGCACCCTTCATAATCCTCACCATCATGAGTACACAGGCATTGGCACCAGGAATCCGGAGGCCAACTCAGGAGGAGGAGGAGGCAGGGCGTATATTTCCTGGATGCCTTCGACCCGGACAGGCTGTCGGAGAGTCCCTGCTAAGATTCCAGATCGCATCGGACAACCTCCCTTTCCCATCTTGGATCCCCCATTCTCCACCATTACACCCATCTGAGACGCCCCATCACAGTGTCTCCTTTATCACCATCCTGCAACAAACACCACCAACAAAAACCTTTTTATTAACATCTTTATCCAACAACACATCCAATTATACAAACAAAACTGAACTATTCACCCTTGTGTATTCCCTTAGTGCCTGTCTTGTGGATTTCCTCAACTTGCCTATTTCTCCTACATAGTGTTTCCCCAGTGGCTGCAGCATGGCTGATGGAAGGCTGCTGACTTTCACTGGGGGTGACGGCAAATGGCCTTGCAGGACGTCCTCGTGCAGCTCTGTGACTTGAGGGCTTGGATTCGGATTGCAACACCTCGACATGAGCAGCAGCTCCAGCAATGTTCACATCTGAGTCCTGTGTATTACAATTCGTCTGTGACCTCGTCCTCCGGTGAGCTGACACATAAACTATCCTTTCCCCCTGGCCTGGCTGCAGCTAACTCGTGCTCCGTGACTCATCACATGCAGATTCTGACTCTATACCAGCCTCTAAGGTACACGCAGTGTAAGTATTTGATCTGGTGACTGTGAGGGTCAGACCAAGTGATGGGTCTTCACCATCAGTGCTGTGCTGCTGCTCTCTTTCTATCTCCTGGAGCTGCTGTGACTGGGAAGCTGGCATTATTGGGTTATCATTGGAAAGTATAACATCAGAAGGGGAGGGTTGGGGTGAGGGATTGGGGGTGGTGGAAAGCAGGAGGTCCATGATCCCACCATCTGCAGCTTGTACATCATCATTTATGACGTTTACCAGTTCTGATGAAGGGTCACAGATCTGAAACATTAACAGTGTTTCTCTCTACACCGATGCTGCCAGACCCACTGAGTATTTCCAGCACTTTCTGTTCTCTTCCCTGAGATCTGGAATTCTGTTCCTAAACCCTAAATACAGTAAGTTGCACAGAGTCCAGTTTTAGGGAGTACTACTTGTACAGAGTATTAATTACAATAAAGTTAGTTAACTGTTGCATTCAGCATTTCACTTAATTTTATTCTGAACTTCTAGTTTCTTTCACAGTCTGTTTGTGACAGCTGGACAGTTCATTGATTCTCATGGAATAAGAGGGTCAGTGTCAGCTTGGATACAAAATATAAACTGGCTTAATGAGAGAAAACAGTGAGTTGTGGTAAACAGTTGCTTTTTTCGGACTGGAAGAAGGCCGACAGTGGTGTTTCCCCAAGGGGCAGTGCTTGGACCACTGATATTTTTCTGATATATATAAATAATTTGGATATTGGAACACAGAACACTCAGATCGAGGGAGCTGCTGCTCATATCCACCAATCCCAGTTCCTGCTTTAGAGCCATAGACTCAACGGCTGTAAGGTACCTGTGTGTGGTTGTGGTGGTGACATCTCTCTCACTGTCAGTGACTGTGGTTAGTCTTGTTCTTAGACTGGTCTGCAGTTTAGGCCCAGGTTAGTACATACCCTGGTATTTTCCAGTTATCTTGTCGTCCTTGTATGGAGGAGATTGAGCAGAGACTGTGAGGCTCACAAATATGTTGTCTGAAGAAGAACCGGGATATCTGACTTTGTGCTTGGAGACAGCAGCCACTACTGCCCACTGTTGACGGATTGTGTCTGAAACTGTCGGATTTTATCTCAACACAGGGCGTGGTCAGCTTCAGGGGAGGCAGAGCTTTAACACGGGTCTAATTCCCTCATAGCCCCTCCTCACATCTTCTAACTCCTCCCCTAGTCTGGGACTTTCTGCCTGTAACTCAGTGTTTTGGTCCAGTATTTGTTCTAATTTTCTCTGTGGATAATATACCCCATCATGTGGCTCCTGATCCCAGAGTAACTGATTGTACAGGATGCCAATGTTCTCCTACCAACCTTCATTTTCCTTCTGTAAATTGTCCATCTCATCCTTCAATTCTTTGTGTCTTTTATTTAACCGTCAGGTGCAGAGATGTGCCCCATTTACCAACATATCTCAAACCTTTTTTTATCAGAAATTTGTATTTCTGGACATCCTCAGATATTCTATTGAGAATTAAATCGTAATCCCCATCATACTGCTTGATAATCCTTAGGATGTCCGTCTCCCCAGGTGTGCCTGTTTTTTTTTCTCTGCCAGGTTATCAATTGACTATTTCCTGTGATATGCTAATGACATTGTATTTCTGGTTTTACTTATTCAAACTCTCTTAAAGCTCCCCCACCGCCCGCACCTCCCCACCACCCCCCCCCCCCCCGGCACCACCACCCTCCCCCCCCCCCACCCCCCGCTCTTAGTGATGAGCACACCGTGTTCTGGTGTAAACTTTCTATCTATCTCGAGATGTCCATACCAGCCCCAATGACGATCACACGTGTTTCACTGTACATTCTCTCTCTCTCTGTGACAACTCCCTGCCCAGTCTCTGCAATAACCCCAAGTTTTTGACCTATTCTAATCTTTCTCTGTCTCCAAATCTCCTTCCCATTCGAGCAATGATCACTCAACTGAGTTTGTCATTTCAACTCTGGACGAGGTTTGGGGACTGTAGTTACAGTGTCTCTGGGTCTGTAACATGAACAACAAATGGAGCAGAGGCTGCAGTGAGGGGATGCTCCATAAAGATGGAGGAGGAAAGGGTTCTGCCCTACCCACCCGGGGTTTTCCAAGAGCACTATTCCTACCTACACCTAACCCAGAAGCAATGTGTGAGGTGACTCTGATTCAATAAGGATCTGGTCACAGAGCTGTGTCACCTCCTGTAACACGACCTGGAGCCTCACACCAGGGTGAGGACGTAGCTGTTAGTGGCCGTTAAGGTCACAGTTTCATTGAACTTCTATGTATCTGGATCTTCCCAGGCAGGAGCAGGAGACATATCCAACGTAGAGTGGTAGAAATTGATGGAGTCATGGAGTCATGTACGACACAGAAGGAGGGCATTTTGCCCCTCTGTGCCAGCTCTGTGTGGAAGAATTCAGGCAGTCCCAATCCCCCGCTCAATCCCCGTATCCCTGCAAGTTCACTTCCTTCAGGTGTCCATCCAGTTTCCTTTTAAAATCATTGATTGTCTCAGCTTCCACCACCCTCATGGGCAGTGAGTTCCAGCTCATTACCATCCACTGTGTAAAATATTTCTTCCTCATATCCATCTGCATCTCTTATCCAAAACCTTCCATCTGTGTCCCCTAGTCCGTGTTTCATCAGATAATGAGAAGACTTTTTCCTTGTCAACCTTACCTAAGCCTATCATAATCTTGTACACGTTTATCATACCTCTCTCAATCTCCTTTACTCCAGGGAGAACAACTCCATCTTCTCCAATCTAACCTTGTAACTAACCAACCCGCTCCCCCCCACCCCCCCCCCCCCCACCCCGCCACCGCTCCAATCCCTGGAACCATTCTGGTAAATCTCCTCTGCAGCCCCTCAAGGACTTTACATTCTTCCTAAAGTGTGCTGACCAGAACTGGACACAGTTCTCTAGTTGGGGCCTAACCAAAGCTTTATACAGTTTCAGTATAACGTCCCTGCTTTTGTATCTTTGCCTCTAATTATGAAGCCCAAGATCTGATTGGCTTTGCTTAACACTCTCAATATATGTTCTTCCACCTTCAAAGATCAATGCATATAGAGCCCCAGGTCCCTCAGTTCCTGCACAATCTTTAGAACTGTCCCATTAATTCTCTATTGCTTTCCTATTCCATCTGACAAAATACATCACCTCACACTCCTCTGTATTAAATTCCACCTGCCACTTCTCTGGCCATTCTGCGAGCCTATCTATATCCTGTTGTAGGCATTTTGCATCATCCTCACTGGTTACCACTCCTCCAAGTATGGTAATATTGGAAAATTTTGAAATTCTAATTTGAATTCCAAGATCCATCTCATTTATATATATATATAGCAAAAAAAAAAAATCAGTTGGTCCTAGAACTGACCCTTGGAAAACATCACTGTCTACCGTCCTGCAGTGTGAAAAACAACCGTTTACCACAACTCTGCCCGAACTATCTCTTCTTTGAAGGTAGCCCATTGTTCAGCTCCTGTTTTCCTGCCAAACGTTGACTCTAATCTATTCGCCCCAGCTCCATTTTTACACCGGTTGACTTGTTGAAGTTGACTTTCTCATAGTTAATTATTCTTACTCTGGATTGCTCTTTGTCCTTTCCCATAGTCAACAAAAACCTAATGATACAATGATCACTGTCCCCTAAATGTTCTCCTACTGATACTTAATCCACTTGGGTCCAGCTCATTCTCGAGAACCAGGTCTAGCAGTGCCTCCTTCCTCATTGGACTAGCAACATACTGTTGTCGAAAAGTTTCCTGCACACACTGTAGTAACTCCTGCCTACCTCTGTCAGTTCAATTGCTACTATCCCAGTCCATATTAGGATAATGAATGTTTCCCCCATTGTAACTACTCTATAATTCTTGCATCTTTCAGTAATTTTCTTGCAGATTTGTTCCTCCACATCCTTCCCATTAGCTGATGGCCCATAGACAACAACAAGCAATGTAAATGAACCTTTTTTTGTTCTTTAGCTCTATCCAAATAGATTCTGTCCTTCACCCACCTACGCACCCACCCAGCCCCACTCCCACCTCCCCACACACGTCCCCGGGACTTTCACTCTCTCCAGCACTACGATGTTCTCCTCAATCAATACCACCACTCTTACTGCTTTTCTCCCATTCCTATTTTTCCTGAACACCTTGTATCCAGGAATATTTAACACCCAGTTCTGCCCTTCTTTGAGCCAGATCTCTGTTATCGCCACAACATCATATTTCCACATGGCAATCTGCACCTGTACCTCACCAGTCTTATTAACCACACTCCGTATTCACATACATGCACATCAACCCTGATGTAAACTTTATTACTTCCTCCCTTACTCAGACCCCAACTAATAACTTTCTAAACCCTACTATAGTGTTATCCATCTCTCCCAGTATTCTGTGCACTTTAGAATTCCTCTCTGATGTTTACTCCTGGTTCCCACACACCTGCCAATTTAGTGTAAACCCTCTCCAATAGCACTAACATATCACCCTGCAAGGAAATTAGTTCCAGCTCTGTTCAGGTGCAACCGTCCAGCCTGTACAGATCCCACATTCTCCAGAACTGGTCCCAGTGTCCCAGCAATGCAAACCTCACCGCTTCTGCAGCATCCTCCCAGCCACACATCCATCTGTACTATCCTCCTATTTCTATACTCACTCGCACGGGGTACTGGCAGTAATCTGGAGATTACTACTTTGAGATGGCTAACTTGACCCTGACACCAGGGAGGAAACACATCATCTTGGATGCATGTCTGCGGCCTCAGAAACGCTCGTCTGTTCCCGTGACTATCGAATCTCCTGTCACTGTCAACATTCTAGTCTTCATTGTATCCCCTCCCACCCCCAGTACAGCTGAGACAGCCCGGGTACCATGGCCTTGTCTCTGGCTGCAGTCCCCAGATGAAACATCACTTTCCTCAGTATTGAATACTGGTTGGAGAGTGAGATGCACTCTGGGGTCTCCTGTGCTACCTGCCTGATTCTGCTTGACTGTAATTCTTCTTCCCTTAATCTGTGGGGTGACCACATCTATAATGTGCTCTTCACAAATTACTCAACCTCACGTAAACACCACAGAGGCATCCATGGTCCCACCATCTGCAGCTTGTACATCATCCCAGACAGCAGGATGAAGAGGAGGTGGGAGTTAAGAAGGGGCATAAGGCAGGAACATAACGTCATCCTGAATGCTGTCGGTGATGCCGGATGCTACGGGCTCTGTCACAGCCGTTCCCATGAGGTGGAGAATGAACTCCTCCCTCAGGCTCAGGGGATGAAGGTAAGCCTGGATCCCGACAGTTCACTGCTGCTCCCTGTCCTGTAAGAGAGAGAGCAGAATGTCAGTGATTGTGTTACACTGTGTTTGGGAGATATGCCTGCAACATGTTGTCTCTCCACATACATTCTTCTAAAAGGTATTACCTCACATCTCTGCTGTGACAATTCAAATTTCCGAAGATTGAAGACATTGTTTTCAGTCCCTGCTCCAAACTTAATTCCCTAGCTACCGACTCCATACCTCTCCCTGGCAATTGTGTGAGACTAAACCAGACTGTTCACATCTTGGTGTCATATTTGACCCCGAGATGAACTTCTGACCACATCTACACACCTTCACTAAAACAGCCTATCTGCACCTCGAAAATCAGAGAAAAATCATAGAATGTTTACAACACAGAAAGAGGCCACTTGGTCCATTGTGTCTCTGCTATCCAAAAAACGACCTCCCCAGCCGAATCCCACCTTCCAGCATTTGGTCCCGAGCTCTGCAGATTAAATCACTTGAGGTGTAGCAAGGCACATTTAAAATGAGATGAGGTTTTCAGCCTCTTCTACCCTTTCAGAAACTGAGTTCCAGAACCCCACCCCACCACACTCTGGGTGATTTTTTTCCTCATCTCCCCTCTAATTTTTCCACCAATCATTTAAATCCATGCCCTCTTGTCACTGATCTCTCTGCTAAGGTGAATAGACCCTTCACCACCACTCTATCCAGGGCCCTCAACGTTTTGTACGTTTCAATCAGATTTCCCCTCAGCCTTCTCTGCTCCAAGGCGAACAACCCCAGCCTATCCAATCATTCCTCAAAGTTGCATTTTCCCAGTCCCGGCAGCATGTTTGTAAATCTCCTCTGTACCCTCTCCATTGCAATTACATCCCTTCTGTAATGAGGTGACCAGAACTGCACGCATTACTCAAGTTGTGGCCTAACCAATGATTTATGCAGTTCCAGCATAACCTCCCTGCTCTTATATTCAATACCTCGGCTAATAAGAGAAAGGATTCCTTATGACCTCTTAACCACCTTATCGACCTGTCCTGCTACATTCAGCTATCTGTGGGCATTCACTCTAAGGTCTGTCACTTCCTCTACACTTCTCAGTAGTCTCCCATTAATCGTGCATTCCTTTGCCTTATTTGACCTCCCCAAATGCATCATATCGCACTCATCTAGCCTGAATTCAATTTGCCACTTCTCTGCCCATCTGACCAGTCCATCAATATCTTCCTGCAGTGTACAGCTATCCTCCTTGCGATCTACCACACGGTCAATCTTTGTATCGTCTGCAAACTTCTTGATTATGCCCTACCTTTACTTCCAAATCGTTAATGTATGCGACATAAAACAGGGGTCCCAGTACTGAGCTGTGTGGAATTTGCTTTTTTTAATTCATTCGTGGGATTTGGGCGTCACTGCCTGGGCCTGTATTTATTGCACATCCCTCATTGCCCTTGAACTGAGTGGCTTGTGAGGCCATTTAAGAGTCCATCACATTGTTGTGGGTCTGGAGTCACATGTGGCCAGACCAGGTAAGGACAGCAGATCTCCTTCCCTGAAGGGCATTAGTGAATAAATGGGATTTTCAAACAATCGACAATGGTTTCATGGTCACCATTAGAGTAGCTGTTTAATTCCAGAACTATTAATTGATTTCAAATTTCATTATGTGTCATGGTGGGATTCGAAACCATGTCCCCAGAGTGTTAACCTGGGTTTGCTGGATTTACAAGTGCAGTGACATTGCCACTACACCACTGCCTCCACTAAATGCTGCTGGAAACATCCCTCCAGTCCCTAAAACGCCGGTCAACAATTACTCTTTCCTTCCTGCCACTGAGCTAATTTTGCATCCACCTTGCTGCATTTCCCTGGATCCCCTGGGATTTTATTTTTAACAAGTCTGCTATGTGCGCCATTGCTAAAAACTTTGCTAAAATCCAAGTAGACCGCATCAACTACATTAACCTCATCTAACGTCCTTGTTACTTCATCAAATAATCATGCAAGTTAGTCAGACACAATCTTGCCTTAACACATCTGTGGTGATTATCCCTGATGAACCTGTGCCTTTCGAAGTGACAGTTTACCCTGTCTCTCAGACTAGATTACTATAATTTTCCCACTCTGAGGTTAGACTGACTGGCCTGTAGTTATTCGGTCTATCCTTCGCTCCCTTTTTAAACAGTGGTACAATGTTAGCAGTTCTCCAATCCTCCATCACCACACCTGTATCCAGTGAGAACTGGAAAATCATGGATATACCTTTGGCTATTTCTTCTGTTGCTTCTTTTAACAACCTGGGGTACATTTCATTACGCCATGGTGATGTATCAACTTTCAATGAGGCTAATTCCATTAGTAATTCCTCTCTGCCTATGTTTATCACATCCAATAATTCACACACCTCCTCCTTAACTACAATATCTGCACCGTTCCCCTCTTTTGTGAAGACAGTCACAAAGTATTCATTAAGAACCATATCAGTAACTACTGTCCCTACACATAGGTTACCTTTTCGGTCATTAATGGGCTCTACTCTCTCCTTAGTTGTCCTCTTAGCCTTAATGTATTGAAAGAAAAAACATACATGGGTTCACCTTGATTTTGCTTGCCAATATTTTTTATGATTTCTCCTTGCTTTCGTAAATTCCTTTTTGATATCAGCCTCCACTTTCTATACTCCTCTTGGTTTTCTGTTGTACTGAGTTCTCGGTGTGGGACATAAACTTGCCCTTCCTGCTGTATCTTACCCTGTAGGCTCCTTGTCATCCATGGAGCTGGGGAATGGGACTGACTTGATTTATCTACAAAGCGCTGGCACGGACTCGATGCGTTGAAATGTCCCATTCTGCGCCAGAATTGACTAAGGCTCTATGACTCTATGACATGAGTATTCTATTACAACAGCTTTCCTATACTGGGAAGGTTTATAATGGACTGGACAGTATCACCCTGATGAACCCCGTGATGTAAGTGAAATGTTTGATGCCCCAGAAAATGGTTAACAAATGTCCTTCACAAACAGAGTAAATCAGTTCAGCCCCACTCACAATTCTGGAGTAATTCACAATGGGGAGTAATTTCTCCTGGTTTTCTCGGCATTGGACAGCAACCAGGCAGTCACTGTGTCCCCACATCCATGTGGAAAGTCTTGTCGGGGTTCGGTGAGGTAAGACACGTTGCCTGGGCGACAGATTTCTTTAGTTGTGTTACTGTTTCTGTGCTCTCTTCAGTCCAAATGGGATAGACCTGGTCATCATCACCATTTGGTGGTTCATAAAGAGGAGTCACAGTCTCTGCAAATCGAGAGATGAGGGTCCGCTGATACCACAACAGCCTGAGGATAGGACACAGGCAGTCTTTGAGGTGGACAGGGGTGGACACTGGATGAGGGTCCACTGATACCCCACCAGCCTGAGGATAGGACACAGAGCAGGCTTTGAGGTGGACAGGGGTAGACACTGGATGAGGGGCAATTGGTACTCCACCAGCCTGAGGATAGGTCAGAGGGCAGTCTTTGAGGTGGACAGGGGTAGACACTGGATGAGGCTCCACTGATACCCCACCAGCCTGAGCAGAGGACACAGAGCAGGCTTTGAGGTGGACAGGGGTAGACACTGGATGAGGGGCAATTGATACGTCACCAGCCTGAGGATAGGACACAGGGCAGTCTTTGAGGTGGACAGGGGTGGACACTGGATGAGGGTCCACTGATACCCACCAGCATGAGGATAGGACACAGTGCAGTCCTTGAGGTGGACAGGGGTAGACACTGGAATTGTGTCCACTGATACTCCACCAGCCTGAGGATAGGACACTGGGCAGTCTTTGAGGTGGACAGGGGTGGACAATGGATAGGGTCCACTGATACCCACCAGCATGAGGATAGGACACAGTGCAGTCCTTGAGGTGGACAGGGGTAGACATTGGATGAGGGTCCACTGATACCCACCAGCCTGAGGATAGGACACTGGGCAGTCCTTGAGGTGGACAGGGGTAGACACTGGAATTGTGTCCACTGATACTCCACCAGCCTGAGGGTAGGACACTGGGCAGTCTTTGAGGTGGACAAGGGTAGACACTGGATAAGGGTCCACGGATACCCCACCAGCCTGAGGATAGGACACTGGGCAGTCTTTGAGGTGGACAGGGTTATACACTGGATGGTCTCGACCTGATGTTGGTCTGGGCTGATGTTGGATGAGCCAATTTGGACATATAGAACGATGACACGATGTTACACCAGCTGGGCCTTACGTGGATGGTCTTTTAGTCCAGCTCCCAGAGTAACTGCAGTAGTTCCTGTAAAAGGGTTAAATGTGTGGACACGGTCTGTGGTGATGAGGAGGAGACCATCAATTTATTTCAGCAAGCAGGAAGACTGTGAAAGGTTCCTAACGCCCCCAGCCAAACGTTTGTGGAAAATAGTGGGGTTATTGTGGGACCCCTTGTGACAGACATGTCCAGGGGTATCTCTGGTCCTCAGAAGTTAATGTGAATTTAAATTGTTCCTCTAGTTTTACTGGGATACTCCAATAAACATTAGAGATATCCAGCGTGGTGAAGTCAGCCCTGCCACTGGGAATCCGGGAGAGTAGGGTTGGTGTCTCTCAGACAACCGAGTTCACACAGGGGTGACTGTGTTGAGTTTGTCTGGTCAATAGTCAGTCCCCAGCTGCCATCTTGTTTTGGTAACCGGCAAAATCGGGCAGTTAGCAGTGAATGTGTCTTTGTGAACTGCACCCTGGTATAACAATAACCTGATGTTGTCTGGAATATATGATATAATCTCAGCTCGGTAAGAATACTGCTTCATGGATCATGCAATGGTCAATTGATTTCTTCAGGTCTGCTCATGTTTCCACAGTCATCTTTATGGGTTGTGAATACACTCAGCACCGACTCGAGAATCGCCTGTACCTCAGGGTTATCAGAGGTGTCTGGTTCACACTCCTCTGATATTTTAATCATGAATATTGAGGATGCAATGGACACCAGAGTAGGGTATGTTTTAATGTTCTACAATATACAAATATAGCGATAATCAATTACTGCTGATAACCTTTGAGCACATTACTGCCCAGTAGTCCCTGTCCATTATACAGGATCATATAAAAGGAAGGCAGGACTTTGACATGAGCTCTGTTCCCTCTCCTACACCACTGTAACATCTGATCTAGGGTCATCACATCCGTGAACTGCGGAGCCCTCTTTCTGTCCTAGTATTCCATTTACCTTCTGTCCAATTGCAGCATTCACAGTCAGCAGCAGCAGCCTCCTGACTGAAAGAGGTCACTTGGCCCATTGTATCTGTGCTGACCGAAAAACGATCCACCCATTCTAATCCCACTTTCAGCATTTGATCCATCGCTCTGCAGATTACGGTACTTGAGGTGGATATCCAGAATCCTGTTGAATGAGTTGAGGGTTTCTGCCTCAACTACACTGCCAGGCAGTGAGTTCCAGACCCCACCACACTCTGTATGAAAAGGTCTTCCTCATCTCCCCTCTTATCTTTCGACTAATCACTTTAAATCTATTCCCCCCTAGTCACTGACCTTTCTACTAAGGTGAACAGACCCTTCACCTCCTCTCTGTCCAGATCCCTCAAAATTATGGACATTTCAGTCCGATCTCCTCTCAGCCTTCTCTATTCCAAAGAGAACAACCCCAGCCTATCCAATCGTTCCTCACAGCTGCATTTTGTCTAGTCCGAGCAACATCCTCATAAATCTCCTCTGTACCCTCTCTAGTGCAATTAGATCCTTTCTGTAATGAGGTGACCAGAATTGCACTCATTACTCAAGTTGTGGCCTAGCCAATGAGTTATACAGTTCCAGCATAATCTCCCTGCTCTTATATTCTATACCTCAGCTCATAAAGGAAAGGATTCCATCTGCCTTCTCCACCATATTATTATTGAATCTGCTTCCACCTTGTTTTCAGGCAGTGAATTCCAGATCCCAACAACTCGCTGTGTAAGAACATTCTCCTCATTTCACCTCTGGTTCTTTGTCAATTACCTTCAATCTGTGTCTTCTTAATACTGAACTTTCTGACACTGGAAACATTTTCACACTAATTACCCGATCAAAACCCTTCATGAATTTGAATTCTATATTAAATCCCCTCTTACCCTTCACTGCTCTAAAGAGAAAAATCCCAGCTTTTCCCATCTCTCCATGAGATCCCTGGTACCATTCTCGTAAATCACCTCAGTATCTTCACTAAGTCCTTGTCATCCTTACCAACGTGTGGTGATCAGAATTGGACGCAATTCTCCAGCTGGGACCTAACCAATGATGTATAAAAATCAGCATTTCCTCCTGAGTTTTATTACTCTGTGCTGTGTTTATAAAGCCAAGGACACGATATGTTGTTATTTTGTAGCAGCCTTCTCAGTGTCCTGCTGCCTCATAAATTAGTACAGCCCGAGGTCTGTCCATTCAACCATCCACATTATTTTGCCTTTCCTCATATTTCCTACCGATATGTATCACTTCACAGTTCAATGTGTAAAGTTCAATCTGCCGGGTGACTGGCCATTTCACCAGTCACTCTCTGTCCTCATTGGGACAGACCAGGCTCCATCCTCAGGCTGTGCTGAGTAAGCGGCTTTCACCCAATGTGGTACTGAGCTCCAAATAGAGCAGAAAAGACTCACTTCTATCCCCGGCTTGTGTTAATCCCACCCGGTGTGGCACTGACACACACAGATAGCAGGAAAGACCCAATTCAATCCCCGGTGTGTCTTAATCCCACCCGGTGTGGTCCTGACCGACACAGAGAGCAGGAAAGACCCAATTCAATCCCTGGCCTGTGTTAATCTCTCCCGGTGGTACTGACCCAGGCACAGAGAGCAGGAAAGATTCAATTCTATCCCTGGTCGGTGTTAATCTCACCCGGTGAGGTACTGACCCACACAGAGAGCAGGAAAGACCCAATTCTGTCCCCGGCTTGTGTTAAATCGTCCCGGTGTTGTATTGACCCACACAGAGAGCAGGAAAGACCCAATTCTATCCCCGGCCTCTTAATCCCACACAGTGTGGTACTGACCCACACAGAGAGCAGGAAAGGACCAATTCTATTCCTGATCTGTGTCACTTCCACCCGATGTGGTAATGACCCCCACGTACACACAGAGAGCAGGAAAGGACCATTCTCTCCCTGATCTGTGTCATTCCCACATAGTGTGGTACAGACACAGCAAGAAATTTCTATTTCTCTCCCTGGCCTGTGCCAATCCAACATGTTGTGTTAATGACCCCCACACACAGAGCAGGAGATTTCCATCTCTCTCCCTCGCCTGTGCTAATCCAACAAGGTATGTTCCAAGTACAAGTAACGATCAGCCTCTGCTTTAAATTGCTGTCCGTCTATCCCTGATCTGTGTTACTTCCACACAGTGTGGTACTGACCAAACAAACAGAGCAGGAAAGGACTAATTCTCTCCCTCATCTGTGTTCATCCAACATGATGTTTTCCTGAACCATATCAAAGTACAAGTAATGATCAGCCTCTGCTTAAAATTGTTGACCGTCTGTTGTCCATATCAGGTAAGGTTTCAATGGTTTCTGTTTCCACAGACTCAAAGAATCATACAGCACTGAGGAGGCTATTTGGCCCATCGTGTCTTTGCATGCTGTTTGAAGGAGCAATCCCATTTGTCCCTCTCCTCTACACAATTACCACTTCGCTGAAAATCTCCTCTGATACTATTGAATCAATTCTCTTTTTTAAATTTATTATTGAATCTGCTTCACCACTATTTCAGGTTGTGAATTCCGGTTTATAATAGATCAATGCATGTTTGTTGGCCCATCACCTTAAAATGTGTCCTCTGGTTACTGACAGTACTTCCAGAGAAACCAAATTCTCTGTCTTTGCTCCACCAAATATTGTTCAAGATTTTGCATATCTCTATTCAATCTCCATTTAACATCACTGCTCTAAAGAGAACAATTACAGTTTACATTCAAGGGACACGAGATAGAGGGGAGGGCGTAGAATTCAGCTCGGACTCTAACACAAAACACCATCACCTCCACATTCCCCTCCTCCGAGCCAAACACCATCTAGACTTGGACAGAAATCACCGTTCCTTCATCATCACTGGGTTAAAAGCCTGAAATCCTTTCTGTAACAGCATTGTGGGAACACCTTCACCACACGGACTGCAGTGGTTCAGGATGAAGGCCCATCATTTTCTCATGGTAACCAGGCATGGGGAAGTAATGCCAGCCTTGTCAGTATCATTCATATCTTGAGAACAAATAGACAGGAAATAAAATGTTAATAAAATCAATGTGTTTGTAACTGACTGATTGAAGTGATCAAAGAGAGAGACGTCAGAAATCAATAAGTAAATTGTCAACACAATTCACCTCAGCTGCACCTTGTGTTAGCCTTTCTTCTGTTATCTGTGTGAGGATACAAGTAACAATGAGCCGCTGGCTCAAGAACCGCTGGACATCAATTGTACACACGAAATAAGGACTCAATGGATTCTGTTACCATAGAATCGGAGAATCACAAAACATGGAAGCAGTCCATTGGCCCATCGTACCTGTGCCATCTTTGAAAGAGCTTTTTATTTTGCCCCTCTTTCCTCCTCTTTTCCCAAAGCCCTGCAAGTCCCCCTCTGCAGCATTTATCCGTTCCCTTTTGAAACTTGCTCTTGAAACTGCTTCCAGCACATCTTCAGGCCGTGTATTCCAGAATAAAGCAACTCACTGTATAAAAATGTTTTCCTTATGCCACCTCTGCATTTTTTGCCAAGTATTTTGAGTCTTGCCATCGGTCCTTTTCCCAAAGGAAACAGTTTACCCTTACTCTGTCAAAACCGCACATAAGTGTGATGTGTTCCATTAAATCCCCCCCTTTACCTGATCTACTCTGATTCCTGTTTCTGTAGTCTCCACATGTTCCTGAACTCCCACTTTCCTGGACCATTCCAGTAAATCTCCTCTGCACCTTCTCCAACATTCTGACATCCTTTCTAATAAGTAATGCTCAGAATTGGACACAATTCCTCAGCTGAGACCTAACCAGTGATTTACAAAGTTTCAGTTGACTTCCTTCCTTTTGCACGCTATGCCTCTATTTATAAAGCTCGATATCCTGGATGTGTTTTTAGTAATTTTATCGACTTGTTCTGCTATATTCAAAGACATCTGTTCATGCACCCAATTTAAAATTGCCCCATTTCATTTACATTGCCTCACCTTATTCTTCCTCCCTTAGCCCATGTCTGCACTAAATTTCATCTGCTTCATTTCCTCATTTCATCTCTCTCCCTGAATCCTTCTAATATCATCCTCATTTCTTTTGCATTTCCGAGTTTCTGTCACCTGAGTACACTGAAATTCTGCCTTTTATAGATAAGTAAATGTCACACACAAACACAATACACGGATATATATTTATGTATGTTTCCATAAAGAAGCAATGGCCCGAATACCGACCATTGGGGAGCATCACTGTATAATCCCCTCCACTGTCTGAGCAACAATAGATCACCACTTCCCTCTGTATTCTATCCCTTAGCCAATGTCATATCCACACTGTCACTGCCTCTTGAATCCATGAGGTTCAGACTTCCTAACGAATCTATTAAATGGCATTTGATTCCACGACTTTTGATTGTTCATATACAAAGTAGCAACCGTGCTTTCCGCAGCAACACTCTCCATTACTTCATCAAAGAATATGATCAAGATAGTCAGACATGATTTGCCACTAATATATCTTCTGGACCTTCTTGTCATTTATCAACTCATGCTATTTAAACCACAATTATCTTGTCCCAGATTACAGACTCTACAAGCTTCCCCAACATTTCAGTGAGGTTAGACTGATGGGTCAGTATTCCAGGGTGTAGCCTATCTCTACTGTTTTGAACAGGGTGTAGAATTTGCAACACTTCAGTCCTCTGACATCACTGCCATATCCAAGGAGGATTGGACGATTCGGGCCAGTGGCTCCGCTATTTCCAACATTCCTTCCCTCAGCAACCCTCATACATCCCATCTAGACTGGATAATTGTTTATTGCGGTACAGAAAGTGTTGGATTGAAAGGTGTTGACTGAACTTGTTTGTTCAGTGACTGTAATTAATGTAAGTCTCCATGGACCCTAATTGTGTCATTGGAGGGTTTCCCACTTCTATTAATACAGGACACCTTCCAATGTGTTTTCCCATTGTATCACCCCGCCCATCCCCACCCCTCTCACCGGCACTGACAGGGATGGTGGCTCCAGAGAGAGGGAGAAGATAGATCAGAATCTGAGAACAATCGATTGGAATGTTACAACAATGGGTCAGAACCTGAGAACAATCGATTGGAATGTGACAACAATGGAGAGGAGTTTCTCGTGGGCGTCTGACTATCTTTCTACAAATTATCATCGGCTTTCTTTACAATATCGGATCTATTACGCGCTTTTGACTATTCAAACGATTTACTATCCGGTCCTCATTGTTGGTGTCCCTGGTAAGTCTCTCTCTACCTAGCTATTAATGTTATAACCTATGAGTAACTTCAGTACTGTTCTTGTCAATTACTCTGCCCTTCTTGCGAATATTATTGTTCCTGGTCAACCTCTCTATCCAGCTATTAGAACTATAGATCATGTTTCACTGCATTGCTGTTCCTTTTATTTAAATATTGGGAAGACTAAATCCACTGCCATCGATTTCTGTCACAAATTCTGTCCCTGTCCGCCGACTCTATCACACTCCCTGTCCAATGTCTGAGAACAAACCAGACTCTTCACAACGTCAGCGATTCCTTTCATCCTAAGCTAAGTTCCAATTCAATATCCTGTCGATCGCTAACCCTGCCTACAGCCACCTCTATAATTTTGTTCATTTCCACATCTCTTTCAGTTCATCAACTTATAAACCCTCAGCCGTGCCTTTCTTAGATCCACACTTGATGATTCCAATGTCTTCCTGGTCATGCTCACAGTAACAAAGCTCGATAAACTGCAGCTCATTCAGAAATCTACTGGCTGCATCACAGCTCACACCCAGTCCAGATCACCCATCATCCCTGGACTCACTCACATAACCTACCTCCCAGTCTGGCAATGCCACAATTTTAATATAATCATACTTGGATTAAAAGCTCTAAATGGCCTCAACCTTCCAATTATCCCCATTCCCCTGTCCGTTTCCCATATTCCTTCCATTTGTTCTATTTGACGTGTTTTTCATTTCTCGTTTTGAAGTGAATTTCATTCGCTATGGATCTGTCTCTGACTCAGATTTGGTCTCAGTACTATCACTGGTGCTGATGCAGTGGAATCCACACTGATGGGCAGTTCTGGTGTGGCCGACACAGTTCTCATGCTGGACAGGGCACGAGTCCAAGAGTACCCTGTATGGACTGGTAGACTGAACAGTGGTCTGGATGGCATATCAACAACCTGTTCCAGCAGCTTGGAAACTTGGCCTATGCATGTTCACTGACCGCCTGTGTTAGTCACTCTCAGTTAAGCATCCATTCAGCTGGCACAAGGAATCCCCTCTGGGGTTATTTAAAAGGACCGAGCATTCAACTTGCAGGTGAGGGCATTTGACTTACTTTTGCTATTGTAAAGTTAGTGGAGGTGCTGTGGATGGCTTTCTGGAGTTTGTGTTGTGAGCTGCTGCAGACATTCAGAGAGGACCGAGGATTTAGTGATCCAACTCTAGACGAGGTATCGGGACTGTAGTTACAGTGTCTCTGGGTCTGTAACATGATCAACAAATGGAGCAGAGGCTGCAGAGAGGGAAAGCTCTGGATGGGAACCAAATGAGGTCAGTGGAGAGTTAGGATGTATGAACGAAAGCCTGTAAGGAACGAGATAATGAAGTCAGCGTGACTAAGGGAAAGAGTAGGCAGGGAGCAGATGATGAAAGCAAAGGGACTGGTGGTCTGAGGTGTACTTGTTTTAATGCAAGAAGTGTAGTAGGTAAGGCAGATGAGCTTAGGGCCTGGATTAGTACCTGGGAGTATGATGTGATTGCTATTACTGAGACTTGGTTAAGGGAAGGGCATGATTGGCAACTAAATATCCCAGGATACCGATGCTTCAGGCATGATAGAGAGGGAGGTAAAAGGGGTGGAGGAGATGCATTACTGGTCAAAGAGGATATCACAGCTGTGCTGAAGGAAGGCACTATGGAGGACTCGAGTTGTGAGGGAATATGGGCAGAACTCAGAAATAGGAAGGGTGTGGTAACAATGTTGGGGCTGTACCACAGGCCTCCCAACAGCGAGCGTGAGATAGAGGTACAAATATGTAAACAGATTATGGAAAGCTGTAGGAGCAACAGGGTGGTGGTGACAGGAGATTTTAATTTTAGAACATAGAACATTACAGCGCAGTACAGGCCCTTCAGCCTTCGATGTTGCGCCGACCTGTGAAACCATCTGACCTACACTATTCCATTTTCATCCATATGTCTATCCAATGACCACTTAAATGCCCTTAAAGTTGGCGAGTCTACTACTGTTGAAGGCAGGGCGTTCCACGCCCCTACGACTCTCTGTGCAAAGAAACTACCTCTGACATCTGTCCTATATCTATCACCCCTCAACTTAAAGCCATGTCCCCTCGTGTTTGCCATCACCATCCGAGGAAAAAGGCTCTCACTATCCACCCTATCTAACCCTCTGATTATCTTATATGTCTCTATTAAGTCACCTCTTCTCCTCCTTCTCTCTAACGAAAACAACCTCAAGTCCCTCAGCCTTTCCTCGTAAGACCTTCCTTCCATACCAGGCAACATCCGAGTAAATCTCCTCTGCACCTTTTCCAAAGCTTCCACATCCTTCCTACAATGCGGTGACCAGAACTTCACGCAATACTCCAGGTGCGGCCGCACCAGAGTTCTGTACTGCTGCAGCATGACCTCGTGGCTCCTAAACTCGATCCCCCTACTAATAAAAGCTAACACACCATATGCCTTCTTAACAGCTCTATTAACCTGGGTGGCAACTTACAGGGATTTATGTACCTCGAAACCAAGATCTCTCTGCTCATCGACACTACCAAGAATCTTCCCATTAGCCCAGTATTCTGCAATCCTGTTACTCCTTCCGAAGTGAATCACCTCACACGTTTCCGCATTAAACTCAATTTGCCATCTCTCAGCCCAGCTTTGCTGCCTATCTATGTCCCTCTGTAACCTACAACATCCTTCGGCACTATCCACAACTCCACTGACCTTCGTGTCATCCGCAAATTTACCAACCCACCCTTCTATACCCTCATCCAGGTCATTTATAAAAATGACAAACAGCAGTGGCCCCAAAACAGATCCTTGCGGTGCACCACAAGAAACTATACTCCAGGATGAACATTTACCATCAACCACCACCCTCTGTCTTCTTTCAGCTAGCCAATTTCTGATCCAAAGCACTATTTCACCTTCAATCCCATACTTCTGTATTTTCTGCAATAGCCTACCGTGGGGAACTTTATCAAACGCCTTACTTAAATCCATATACGCCACATCCACGGCTTTACCCTCATCCACCTGTTTGATCACCTTGTCAAAAAACTCAATAAGGTTTGTGAGGCACGACCTACACTTCACAAAACCGTGCTGACTATCTCTAATGAACTTATTCTTTTCAAGATGATTATAAATCCTATCTCTTATAAGCTTTTCCAACATTTTACCCACAACCGAAGTAAGACTCACAGGTCTATAATTACCAGGGCTGTCTCTACTCCCCTTCTTGAACAAGGGGACAACATTTGCTATCCTCCAGTCTTCTGGCACTATTCCTGTCTACAATGACGACATAAAAATCAAGGACAAAGGCTCTGCAATCTCCTCCCTGGCTTCCCAGAGAATCCTAGGATAAATCCCATCTGGCCCAGGGGACTTATCTATTTTCAAACTTTCCAAAATTGCTAACACCTCCTCCTTGTGAACCTCAATCCCATCTAGCCTAGTCGTCTGTATCTCAGTATTCTCCTCGACAACATTTTCTTTCTCCACTGTCAATACTGACGAAAAATATTCATTTAACACTTCCCCTATCTCCTCCGATTCCACACACAACTTCCCACTACTATCCTTGATTGGCCCTAACCTAGCTCCAGTTATTCTTTTATTCCTGATATACCTATAGAAAGCCTTAGGGTTTTCTTTGATCCTATCCGCCAATGGCTTCTCGTGTCCTCTGCTTGCTCTTCTTATCTCTCCATTTAGATCTTTCCTGGCTGGCTTGTAACTCTCAAGCGCCCGAACTGAGCCTTCACGTCTCATCCTAACATAAGCCTTCTTCTTCCTCTTGACAAGCTCTTCAACTTCTTTAGTAAACCACGGCTCCCTCGCTCGACAACTTCCTCCCTGCCTGACAGGTACATACTTATCAAGGACACGCAGTAGCTGCTCCTTGAATAAGCTCCACATTTCGATTGTGCCCATCCCCTGCAGTTTCCTTCCCCATCCTTCGCATCCTAAATCTTGCCTAATCGCATCATAATTTCCTTTCCCCCAGCTATAATTCTTGCCCTGCTGTATATCCCTGTCCCTGCCCATCGCTAAGGTAAACCTAACCGAATTGTGATCACCATCACCAAAGTGCTCACCAACTTCTAAATCTAACACCTGGCCGGGTTCATTACGCAGTACCAAATCCAATGTGGCATCGCCCCTGGTTGGCCTGTCTACATACTGTGTCAGAAAACCCTCCTGCACACACTGGACAAAAACTGACCCATCTAAAGTACTCGAACTATAGTATTTCCAGTCAATATTTGGAAAGTTAAAGTCCCCCATAACCACTACCCTGTTACTCTCGCTCCTGTCAAGAATCCTCTTTGCTATTCTTTCCTCTACATCTCTGAAACTATTTGGAGGTCTATAGAAAACTCCCAACAGGGTGACCTCTCCTCTCCTGTTTCTAACCTCGGCCCAGACTACCTCAGTGGACGAGTCCTCAAACGTCCTTTCTGCCGCTGTAATACTTTCCTTGATTAACAATGCCACACACCCGCCCTCTTTTACCATCTTCTCTGTTCTTAGTGAAACATCTAAATCCCGGATCCCGCAACATCCATTCCTGTCCCTGCTCTACCCATGTCTCTGAAATGGCCACAGCATTGAGTGGGATTCACTTAATGTTAGAGGTCTAGATGGAGCAGAATTTGTAAGGAGCATCCAGGAGGGTTTTCTAGAGCAGGATGTAAATAGTCCAACTCGGGAAGGGGCCATACTGGACCTGGTGTTGGGGAATGAGCCCGGCCAGGTGGTTGACGTTTCAGTAGGGGACTACTTTGGGAATAGTGATCACAATTCCGTAAGTTTTAGAATACTCATGGGCAAAGACGAGAGTGGTCCTAAAGGAAGAGTGCTAAATTGGGGGAAGGCCAACTATACCAAAATTCGGCAGGAGCTGGGGAATGTAAATTGGGAGCAGCTGTTTGCAGGTAAATCCACTTTTGATATGTGGGAGGCTTTTAAAGAGAGGTTGATTAGCGTGCAGGAGAGACATGTTCCTGTGAAAATGAGGGGTAGAAATGGCAAGATTAGGGAACCATGGATGACAGGTGAAATTGTGAGACTAGCTAAGAGGAAAAAGGAAGCATACATAAGGTCTAGGCGGCTGAAGAAAGACGAAGCTTTGAAAGAATATCGGGATTGTAGGCGCAATCTGAAACGAGGAATTAAGAGGGCTAAAAGGGGTCATGAAATATCTTTAGCAAACAGGGTTAAGGAAAATCCCAAAGCCTTTTATTCATATATAAGGAGCAAGAGGGTAACCAGAGAAAGGATTGGCCCACTCAAGGACAAAGGAGGAAAGTTATGCGTGGAGTCAGAGAAAATGGGTGAGATTCTGAACGAGTACTTTGCATCAGTATTCACCGAGGAGAGGGACATGACGGATGTTGAGGTTAGGGACAGATGTTTGATTACTCTTGGTCAAGTCGGCATAAGGAGGGAAGAAGTGTTGGGTATTCTAAAAGGCATTAAGGTGGACAAGTCCCCAGGTCCGGATGGGATCTATCCCAGGTTTCTGTGGGAAGCGAGAGAGGAAATAGTTGGGGCCTTAACAGATATCTTTGCAACATCCTTAAACACGGGTGAGGTCCCGGAGGACTGGAGAATTGCTAATGTTGTCCCCTTCCTTAAGAAGGGTAGCAGGGAAAATCCAGGTAATTATAGACCGGTGAGTCTGACGTCAGTGGTAGGGAAGCTGCTGGAGAAGATACTGAGGGATAGGATCTATTCCCATCTGGAAGAAAATGGGCTTATCAGTGATAGGCAACATGGTTTTGTGCAGGGAAGGTCATGTCTTACCAACTTAATAGAATTCTTTGAGTAAGTGACAAAGTTGATTGATGAGGGAAGGGCTGTAGATGTCATATACATGGACTTCAGTAAGGCGTTTGATAAGGTTCCCCATGGTAGGCTGATGGAGAAAGTGAAGGCGCATGGGGTCCAAGGTGTACTAGCTAGATGGATAAAGAACTGGCTGGGCAACAGGAGACAGAGAGTAGCAGTAGAAGGGAGTTTCTCAAAATGGAGACGTGTGACCAGTGGTGTTCCACAGGGATCCGTGCTGGGACCACTGTTGTTTGTGATATACAGAAATGATTTGGAGGAAAGTATAGGTGGTCTGATTAGCAAGTTTGCAGACGACACTAAGATTGGAGGAGTAGCAGATAGCGAAGGGGATTGTCAGAGAATACAGCAGAATATAGATAGATTGGAGAGTGGGGCAGATAAATGGCAGATGGAGTTCAATCAGGGCAAATGCGAGGTGATGCATTTTGGAAGATCCAATTCAGGAGTGAACTATACAGTAAATGGAAAAGTCCTGGGGAAAATTGATGTACAGAGAGATTTGGGTGTTCAGGTCCATTGTTCCCTGAAGGTGGCAACGCAGGTCAATAGAGTGGTCAAGAAGGCATACGGCATGCTTTCCTTCATCGGACGGGGTATTGAGTACAAGAGTTGGCAGGTCATGCTACAGTTGTATAGGACTTTGGTTCGGCCACATTTGGAATACTGCGTGCAGTTCTGGTCGCCACATTACCAAAAGGATGTGGATGCTTTGGAGAGGGTGCAGAGGAGGTTCACCAGGATGTTGCCTGGTATGGAGGGCACTAGCTATGAAGAGAGGTTGAGTAGATTAGGATTATTTTCATTCGAAAGACGGAGTTTGAGGGGGGACCTGATTGAGGTGCACAAAATCATGAGAGGTATAGACAGGGTGGATAGCATGAAGCTTTTTCCCAGGGTGGGGGATTCAATTACAAGGGGACACGAGTTCAAAGTGAGAGGGGAAAAGTTTAGGGGGGATATGCGTGGAAAGTTCTTTACGCAGACGGTGGTGGGTGCATGGAACGCATTGCCAGCGGAGGTGGTAGACGCGGGCACGATAACGTCTTTTCAGATGTATCTGGACAGATACATGAATGGGCAGGAAGTAAAGAGATACAGACCCTTGGAAAATAGGCGACAGGTTTAGATAGAGGATTTGGATCGGCGTAGGCTTGGAGGGCCAAAGGGCCTGTTCCTGTGCTGTAATTTTCTTTGTTCTTTGTTCTTTGTTCTTTGTAAAGATGGAGGGGGCTTTCCGCTACCCACCCCGGGTTTCCCAAGAGCACTTGTCCTACCTGCACCTAACCCAGGAGCAGTGTGTGACGTGACTCTGATTCAATAAGGAGGTGGTCACATAGCAGTGTCCCCTCCTGTAACACGACCTGGAGCCTCACACCAGGGTGAGGACGGAGCTGTCCATAGCCGTTAAGGTCACAGATTCATTGAACTTCTATGTATCAGGATCTTCCAAGGCAGCAGCGTGTGATGTATCCATTGTCTATCTCTATGCTGTCCAATGATGTATCTGCTGGTTAATGGAGGCCATCTATGTCGGGTGAGGTGAATATAGAATTTTCACCTCCGCAGGGTGAAGCAGGGTGAGAGGTCCCGTGGCGTTGTCAGGGTAGCGGGATTCCTGCTGGTGGAGGTGGCTCTGCGCGGCCCGAATGTCAACGGGGAGAGGTACAGGAACTGAAAGAACTCTCACTCCATTAATGTACAGTTAGTGTGTGAGCATGCCCAGTACATCATGTTGGTCAATGTCCACATCCTGTCAGCAGTCATCACACCTTCATTCTGAAGCAGGCATCCGGTCCCAACACTTCGGGCCTCTCTGCAGAACCAGAATGTGGCTCCTCGGAGACAATGACTACCTCACTCTGTGCATCACTCCTAATTCTACCCCCAGCATGAATGCCAACAAACCGCATGAAAATAACCCGTGTATAACGTGAGCAATGGAGTCACCAGGAACATGGTGGAACAGACCATCGGTGTGATGAAGCAATGCTTCCGACGTCTGAACCGCTCGGGGAGAGCCCTCCAGTACACACTGAAGCAGGTGTCCAAGTTCATGGTGTTCTGCTGCATCCTTCATATCATCACCATCATGAGGACACAGGCATTGGCACCTGGAATCCGGAGGCTAGCTCAGGAGGAGGAGTGAGGGAGGATATTTCCTGGATGCCTTTGAACCGGGCAGGCTGTCGGAGAGACCCTGCTAGAATTTCGGTTCCCACAGGACAACTTCCCTTTCCCACCATGGATCCTCCATTCTCCCCCATGACACCCATCTGAGACGCCCCATCACAGTGTCCTGCAATAAAAAAACACCAACAAAAACCTTTTCATTGACATCTTTATCCAATAACACATCCAATTATACAAACAAAGCTGAACCATTCACCCTTGAATATTCCCTTAGTGCCTGTCTTGTGGAACCCTCGACTTGCCTAGTGCTCCGACACAGTGTTTCCCCAGTGACTGCAGCATGGCTGGTGGAAGGCTGCTGACTTTCGCTGGGGGAGACTGCAGATGGCCTTGCAGGACGTCCTCGAGCAGCTCAGGGCCTTGAGGGCACGGATTCAGACTGCACCACCACGACATGGACAGCAGCAGCCTGGGCTGGCTAATGGGTAACAGCAAGGACATTGGTGGAGTGCCAGTGAAAGGAGAACAAATACTGTCATCCTGAGAGAGGACAGCAGGTTCATACTCCACGGAGACACTGTCACTCCCACGGGGCGACATCTCAGTAATCTCAGTAATCTACTGGATCACAGATTGCTGGACTGTTGTGAGAGCCTGCAAACCCCTTTGAGCAGTGAGATCCACAGCCATGATGACAGCAGTCTGATCCTGCATGGCAGCAAGCAGTCTGAGTTTCCACTGCATCACAGAGACGTTGGGTGTCTGCCGTCTGTGCTGCAGTGGAAGCTGAGACAATGGTCACCAGACACTGCATCAAGGCTGGGTCCGCTAGTGCTGTCATGGAGTTAGTGATCACTTCCACAGGGGAAAAAATGGGCTTCAAGCTCTGTGCAATGTCCTGTGCCATGTTGGAGCTGGACTCCTCCATGTTCTTTGATAGTGACAACAGACTGTCTGACAATACTGTCAATGGACAAAGTATCTCAGTGTCCATATCCATCATCATTCTCCTGTATGCTGCTCTAGCAAAGTTCATATCTGAGTCCTGTGTATTATAACTCATTTGTGACATTGCCCTCCGGTCATCTGACGCATGAACTATCCTTTCCCCCTGGCCTGGCGGCAGCTCACTCGTGCTCGGTAACTCACCACGTGTAGATTCTGACTCTTTACCAGCCTCGAAAGCACACACAGTGTAGTTATTTGATCTGTTGTCTGTGAGTATCAGACCAAGTGATGGGGCTTCACCATCAGTGCTGTGCTGCTGCTCTCTCTCTGTCTCCTGGAGCTGCTGTGACTGGGAAGCTGGCAGTTTTCAGTTATCGTTGGAAAGTATAAATCAGAATTGGAAGGTTGGGGTGTGGGATTGGGGGTGGGATGGAAAGCAGGAGGTCCATGGTCCCACCATCTGCAGCTTGTACATCATCCCAGACAGCAGGATGAGGGGGAGGTGGGAGTTAAGAAGGGACATCAGGCAGGTGCATAGCATCATCCTGAATGCTGTCGGCGAGGCCGGATGCCACGGGCTCTGTGACAGCCAGTCCCATGATGTGGAGAACCATCTCCTCCCTCAGGCTCAGGGGATGAAGATATGCCTGGCCCCCGCTAGTTCACTTCTGCCCCCTGTGATTATGGGCCACCTTGTCCTGTAAGAGAGGGGGTGGAATATCAGTAATTGTGTTTCACAGTGTTTGTGTGATGTGCCTTCCATAGCTCAATAGCTGGTGGTATGTGGAGACAGTGAGATGTGGGTGTGAGGCTGGTATCAGTGGAAGGTGTGTGAGGGTGAGGTGGAGTATGTGAATGTTATGTGTGGGTCCTGAGTGTTAGGGACAGCTGATGGGTGAGTGATGGGGGTGTGGTACATTGAGCAGTGTGAGAGGTTGAAAGATATTATTGAATCTGCTTCCATATTGTTTTCAGGCAATGAATTCCAGATCAAAACAACTTGCTGTGGAAGAAAATTCTCCTCATTTCACCTCTGGTTCTTTGTCAATTACCTTCAATCTGTGTCTTCTGAATACTGCACTTTCTGACACTGGAAACAGTTTCACATTAATTACCCTATCAAAACCCCTCATGATTTTGAATTCCATATTAAATCTCCCCTTACCCGTCAGTGCTCTAAAGCGAACAATCCCAGCTTTTCAAATTTCTCAACGTAAATGAATTCCCAGATCCCTGGTACCATTCCAGAAAATCACCTCAGTATCTTCACTAAGTCCTTGACATCCTTACCAAACCGTGGTGATCAGAATTGGACACAATTCTCCAGCTGGGACCTAACCAATGATGTATAAACATCAGCATTTCCTCCAGAGTTTTATTACTCTGTATCTCTCTCTCTAACACCAAAGACACTACATGTTACCTTCTAAGATCTGTGTATGTACACGCCACTTCTCTCTAATCCTTCATCCGCTTTATAATGGTACCATTGAGTTTATATTGTTTCACCTCATATTTCCTACCCAAATGTCTCACTTCACACTTCACTGTGTTAAATTACATCTGCCATGTTCCTGTCCATTTTACCAGTCAGTCTCTGTCCTCCTGAAGTCTGTTACTATCCTTCAGACTGTTTATTAACATTTCTGAGTTTCCTGCCCTCTGAAAACTTTGACATTATCCTGTCTGTACACAAGCCCATTGCATTAACATACAGCAACAGTGATTCCAACAGTAACCCTGCGGAACCCCACTGTGTACTTCCCTCCAGACTGATCAACAACCATTCTCTACTACTGTCTGCTTTCTGTCACTGACCTAATTTCCTGCATGCTGACATTGAAAATAAAAAAAGGACTTCCATTTATGTAACGCCTTCATGATCACTGCATGTCCCAAAGCGATTTACAACCAACGAGTAGTTTTTAACGTTTAGTCAGTCTTGTAAATGCAGGAAAAACAAAGTCAATTCCCGCACAGCAAGATCCCACAAGTAGCAGTGTGATCATGATCAGATCTGTTTTTGTGATGTTGAATTGAGGGGTAAATGTTGACCAGGACACTGGGAATAATTCCCCTGACCTTCAAAATAATTCCATGGGATCTTTACATCCACCTGAGTGGGCAACACGGGGCCTGGCTTTACCTTTTCATTGATAAGGCGGTACCTCTGACAGTGAAACACTCCCTCAGTACTGCACTGCAGTGTCAGCCTTGATTCTTGTGATCAAGTCCTGCAGTGACACTTGATCCTGGAAGCTTGTGATTGAAAGGGGAGAGAGCGACATACTGAGCCACTGCTGACATTGGTCCTTTAATCCCATGTGTTTCTAATTTGGTAACACGGCTGTTATGTGGTAATTTATCAAACAGCTGCTGAAAGGATAGGAATATTGGGAAAGTACAGGCTGGAACAATCATAGAATCATAGAATAGCACAGCCCTGAATGATGTCATTCGGCCCATCAAGTCAGTGCTGAACCCTTTCAAAGAACAATCCAGTTAGTCCCACTCCCTGACTCTTTCACTATATCCGAACATTTTTTCTTCTTCAGATATTTATCCAATTCCCTTTTGGGATATACTATAGAATCTGTATCCATCAGCCTATCAGACAGTGCATCCCAAATCCAAACCACTCAGAAACAAAAATCCTCATGTCTGCTTCTTTTACCAATCGCCTTAAATCTGTGTCTCTGATTACTGGTCCCTTGGACATTGGAAACAGTTTCTCTTTATTTAATTTATCTAAACCCTTCCTAATGTTAAACAGCTCAATCGAATCTCCTCTGAAAGATCTCTGCTCGAAGCAGAACAACCCCAGCTACATAACTGTCATCCCTCATGCCTGCACAAATTCTCGTAAAACAGTTCTGTACCCTCTCCGAAGGCTTCATGTCCTTCCTAAAGTGTGGTTCCCAGTATTCGACACAAGACTTCAGGTGCAGCTGAACTAGTATTTTATATATGTTTCACATAATGTCCTTGCTTTTGCTTTTTTTGCCTCTATTTATAAAACCGAGGATCCCATATATTTATTAACGGTTTGGCTGCAAAGATTTGTGTACAAATACTCCAGGTGTCTCTGTTGTTTCACCACCTTTATAGTTATACCATTTAACTTGTATTGTCTCTCCTCATTCCTCCTTTCAAAATGTATTACCTCACACATCTGCAATGCCAATCAAATATTGAGAAGATTGAAGACATTGTTTTCTGTCTCTGCTTCAAATATTTCCTAGCTACACACTCCATCCCTCTCCTTTGTAAATGTTTGAGACGAAAAGCCAAACTGTTCACACACTTTGTTACATAGTTAACCTTGAGATGCTTTGCGATGAGCTTCTGACCAAATATTCACACCATCAGTAAAATGGCTTATTTCCACCCGCGGTGGAGTTGCATTTCTGGTTAAAAAGGAAAGTAATACAATAGTGAGGAAGGATATGAGAGCTGATGATGTGGAGTCTGTTTGGTTAGAGCTGAGAAACACTAAGGGGCAAAAAACGTTAGTGGGGGTTATATATAGACCCCCAAACTGTGGTGGTGATGTGGGAATGGTCTTAAACAGGAAATTAGAGATGCATGTGATAAAGCAACATCTGTAATTATGGGTGACTTAAATCTTCATATAGATTGGTCAAAGCAAATTTGTCACAATAACGTCGAGGAGGAATTACTGGAGTGTATTCGGGATGGTTTTCTGGACCAATATGTTGAGGAACCAACTAGAGAACAGGCCATCCCAGACTGGGTATTGTGTGAAGAGAGAGGAATAATTGACAATCTAGTTTTGTGAAATCCCTTGAGGATGAGCGACCATAATATAATAGAATATGTCATGAAGAAAGCCAACAGTGACGTCAGAGGAGAGCTGCAAGCTGATTGGTTGGGTGAGTAGCAGCTATTAGTGCATGTAGATATCTTTAAGAAAGTGAAAAGTTTATTTTTGTGGGAAAAGAACTCTGGTGATAAGGTGAGTACTACTGAAGTGTTTCTTTTTTTTAATTTAGTGTAGTTTATTAAGAATCTTAGATTGAAGTGGGTAGAAAAAGGCCCCTCATGTAATTAGTATTTTTTTTTAATTAATGGTGTAACTAATTAGTCTAAGGGCAGGTCATGACAGGAGAGCTCAGCCCCGTGATCTGCTCCTCCTGCCCTTTGTGGGAAATCAGGGATGCTTCCAGTGTCCCTAGTGAGCATGTGTGCAGGAAGTGGATCCATCTGCAACTACTGGCGACCCGCATTATGGAGATGGAGCTGCAGGAGAATTCACTGTGGAGCATCCATAATGCTGAGGACGTCGTGGATAACATGTTTAGCGAGGTGGTCACACCGCAGATAATAGCTGCACAGGCAGAAAAGGGATGTGTGACCACCAGACAGAGTAGTAGGCACAGGCAGGTAGTGCAGCAGTCCCCTGTGGCCACCACCTCTCAAACAGATAGACCACTTTGGATACTGTTGGGGGGGGATGACCTCCCAGAGGAAAGCAGCAACAGCCAGGCCCATGGGACCACAGAGGGCTCTGCCGCACAGCAGGGCAGGAAAAGGGGTGTAAGAGCTATCGTGATAGGAAATTCTATCGTAAGGGGTGCAGGTAGGCGTTTCTGTGGCCGCAAAAGAGGCACCAGGATTGTATGTTGCCTCCCTGCTGCGAGGGTCAAGGATGTCTCGGAGTGGCTGCAGGAAATTCTGAAAGGAGAGAGTGAGCAGCCAGAGGTCGTGGTCCATATTGGTGCTAACGACATAGACAGGAAGAGAGCTGAGGTCCTGCAAAGTGAATATGGGGAGTTAAGCAGAAGGTTAAAAAGTAGAACCTCTGGGGTTAATCTCAGGATTTGGCCTAACCATCAACCTCAAGAAAATGAACATCATGGGACAGGATGTCAGAAATGCTCCATCCATCAATATCGGCGGCCACGCTCTGGAAGTGGTTCAAGAGTTCACCTACCTAGGCTCAACTGTCACCAGTTACCTGTCTCTAGATGCAGAAATCAACAAGCGCACGGGAAAGGCTTCCACTGCTATGTCCAAACTGGCCAAGAGAGTGTGGCAAAATGGCGCACTGACACGGAACACAAAAGTCCGAGTATATCAAGCCTGTGTTCTCAGTACCTTGCTCTATGGCAGCGAGGCCTGGACAACGTATGTTAGCCAAGAGCGACGTCTCAATTCAGTCCATCTTCACTGCCTCCGGAGAATACTTGGCATCAGGTGGCAGGACCGTATCTCCAACACAGAAGTCCTCGAGGCGGCCAACATCCCCAGCTTATACACACTACTGAGTTAGCGGCGCTTGAGATGGTTTGGCCATGTGAGCCGCATGGAAGATGGCAGGATCCCCAAAGACACTTTGTACAGCGAGCTCGCCACTGGTATCAGACCCACCGGCCATCCATGTCTCTGCTTTAAAGACGTCTGCAAATGCGACATAAAGTCCTGTGACATTGATCACAAGTCGTGGGAGTCAGTTGCCAGCGATCGCCAGAGCTGGCGGGCAGCCATAAAGGAGGGGCTAAAATGTGGCGAGTCGAAGAGACTTCACAGTTGGCAGGAAAAAAGGCAGAAGCGCAAGGGGAGAGCCAACTATGTAACAGCCCCGACAGACACATTTTTCTGCAGCACCTGTGGGAGAGCCTGTCACTCGAGAATTGGCCTTTTTAGCCACTCCAGGCGCTGCTGCACAAACCACTGACCACCTCCAGGCGCTTACCCATTGTCTCTCGAGGTAAGGAGGCCAAAGACAAAGAGGAAGAAGAATCTCAGGATTACTCCCTGTGCCACGTGCTGGTGAGGATAGGAATAGGAGGATTAAGGAAATGAAAGTGTGGCTGAAGAGCTGGTGTAGGCGGGAGGGCTTCAGCTACTTGGATCATTTGGATCTCTTCTGGTGCAGAGGTGACCTGTTGAAGAGGGTCGGATTGCATCTAAACTGGAAGGGGACCAATATCCTTGCGGGGAGGTTTGTTAGTACGACTCGGGAGGGTTTAAATTAGTCTTGCAGAGAGGTGGGACTCAAAGTAGTAGTCTCTCCAATGACATAGTTAAGGTAAATGTAGAGGTTAATGCAAGCAAGTCCAGTAGGCGGGCCTGGCAGTGGCCTGACAGGGAGCGTGGAAGATCTGGTCGACTAAACTGCAAGTGGTTAGCACCGCAGCCTCACAGCTCCAGGGACCCGGGTTCGATTCTGGGTACTGCCTGTGCGGAGTTTGCAAGTTCTCCCTGTGTCTGCGTGGGTTTCCTCCGGGTGCTCCGGTTTCCTCCCTTATGCCAAAGACTTGCACGTTGATAGGTTAATTGGCCATTATAAATTGCCCCTAGTATAGGTAGGTGGTAGGGAAATATATAGGGACAGGTGGGGATGTGATAGGAATATGGGATTAGTGTAGGATTAGTATGAATGTGTGGTTGATGGTCGGCACAGACTCGGTGGGCCGAAGGGCCTGTTTCAGTGCTGTATCTCTAAACTAAACTACTTTAATGCAAGAGGCCTTACAGCTAAGGCAGATGAACTCAGAGCATGGATCAGTACATGGGATTGTGATATTATAGCTATTACAGAAACGTGGTTGAGGGATAGGCAAGACTGGCGGCTCAATGTTATGGTGTCCCGATGCTTCAGTCGGAGGGAAGAGAGGATGGGGAGTTGCACAATTGATTAGGGAGCACATCACGGCAGTAGTTAGAGAGGATATCCCGCGGGGAAAGTCCAGTGAGGCCAAATGAGTGGAGCTTAGAAATAAGCAAGTGGTGATCTCTTTGATGGGATTATACTATAGGCCCCCCAATAGTCAGAGGGAATTGGAGGAGCATATATGCAGGGAAATCACAGATAGGTGTAGGAATTATAGGGTTGTAATAGTAAGTGATTTTAACTTTCCTAATATTGACTGGGACTGCCTTGGTGCTAAGGGATCAGATGGGCAAGAATTTGTTAAGTGTGTCCAGGATAGTTTTATGAAACAGTATATGGATGGCCCTACGAGAGAAAAGGCTACACTCGACCTCCTCTTTGGAAATGAGGATGGGCAGGTGGATGATGTGTCAGTGAGGGAGCACTTTGGGACCAGTGACCATAACTCTATTAGCTTCAAGATAGTTATGGAAGAGGAAGGACTGGTCCTCAGGTTGAAGTCCTAAATTGGAGGAAGGTTAATTTTGATAGCATCAGACAGGAACTCTCAAAAGTTGAATGAAAGGGCTGTGTACAGGTAACGGGACGTCTGGCAAGTGGGAGGCTTTTAAAAGTGAGATAGGAAGAGTTATGGGCCGGCATATTCCTGTTAGATGGAAGGGCAAGGCTGGCAAGTTTAGGGAACCTTATTTGATGAGGGATGTTGAGGGTCTGGTCAGGACAAAGAAGGAGGCATATGTCAGGTATAGGCAGCTGGGGATCAAACGAGTCCCTTCAGGAAAAGAGTGGATGTAGGAGTGCACTCAAGAAAGAAATTAGGAGGGAGAAAAGGGGCCATGAGATTTCCCTGGCAGATAAGATAATGGAGAATCCTAAAATATTCTATAAGTATATTAAGAGTAAAAGGGTAGCTAGGGTGAGAGTCGGTCCCCTTAAGGATCAGTGTGATAATCTACTTGTGCAGCCACGGGAAATGGGCGAGGTCTTAAATGAATACTTCTCGTCTTTATTTACCATGGAGATGACATGGAAGCTACTGAGTTCAAGGGAGGGAACAGCGATATCCTGGAGCATATGAACATTGTAAAGGAGGCGGTGTTGGAGGTTTTGAAGCGCATTAAGGTAGATAAATCCCCAGGGCCTGACCAGGTGTATCCGAGGATGCTATGGGAAGAAAGGAAGGATATTCCTGGAGCCCGAGCAGAGATTTCTACATTATCGTTAGCCATGGGAGAGGTACAGGAAGACCGGAGGATAGCTAATGTTGTGCCTTTATTTAATAAGGGCAGCAGTGATAAGCCAGGGAACTACAGGCCGGTGAGCCTTCCATCAGTGATGGGAAAGTTATTGGAAGGGATTCTGACAGACAGGGTTTATATGCATTTGGAAAGGCAACGTCTGATGAGAGATAGTCAGCATGGCTTTGTGCATGGGAATCATGTCTCAGGAATTTGATTGCGTTTTTTGAGGAGGTGACCAAAAGGATTGTCGAGGGCAGGGCGATGGACGTTTTCTACATGGACTTTAACAAGGCCTTTGACAAGGTCCCGCATGGTCGAGTGGTCCAGAAGATTCATACACATGGGATCCAGGGTGTGCTAGCCAATTGGATACAAATTTGGCTTGGTGATCGGATGGTAGTGGGGGGTTGTTTTTCAGATTAGAGGCTGGTGACCAGTGGTGAGCCGCAGGGATTGGTTCTGGGTCCTCTCTTGTTTGTCATATATATTAATGACTTGGATGTGAATGTAGGGGGCATGATTGGTAAGTTTGCAGATGATACAAAAAATGATGGAATAGTAGAAAGTGAAGAAGCTTGTCTGAGGTTACAACAGGATATAGATAAACTTGGAAAGTGGGCAAGGGATTGGCAAATGGAATTTAATGCAGACAAGTGCGAAGTAATGCATTTTGGGAAATTAAACCAGGGCAGGACATATACAGTGAATGACAGGGCCTGGGGAGTGTTGTTGAGCAGAGAGAACTTGGGGTGCAAGTGCGAGTTGCCTGAATGTGGCAACACAGGTAGACAGGGTGGTGAAGAAGGTGTATGGCATGCTTGTCTTCATCAACTGCGGCATGGAGTACAAGAGTTGGGACGTCATGTTACAGTTGTACATAACATTGGTTATTCCGCATTTGGAGTACAGTGTGCAGTTCTGGTCGCAACACTACAGGAAAGATGTGATTAAGCTAGAGAGGGTGCAGAAAAGATTCATAAGGATGTTGCCTGGTTTGGAGGGCTTGAGTTATAATGAGAGATTGGGTAGGCTGGGTCTGTTTTCACTGGAGCAAAGACGGCTGAGATGGGACATGATGGAGGTATATAAAATTATGAGAGGCATAGACAGAGCAGGTAGCCAGAGTCTGTTTCCCATGGTAGGGGTGACTAAAACTGGAGGGCATAGATTTAAGATGAAAGGGAGTAGGTTTAAAGGGGATTAAAAGGGTAAATTTTTCACACAAAGAATATTGCGTATCTGGAATGAGCTGCCAGAGGAGGTGGTGGAGGCAGGACCAGCAGCAACATTTAAGAGTCATCTGGACAGGTATTTGAATGAGCAAAGCATAGACGGATATGGAATTAATGCAGGCACGTGGAATCAGTATAGATCGGCATTATGGTCGGCATGGACGCAGTGGGCCGAAGGGCCTGTTTCTATGCTGCACGAATCTATGACTCTAAGATGGATAGTGACGTAGTTGATTCTGAGACGAGGGTCGTGAATCTTAATAAAGGAAAGTATGAAGGTATGAGGCACGAGTTGGCTATGATGGATTGGGAAACGTTACTTAAAGGGATGATGGTGGAAAGGCAATGGCAATATTCAAAGAGTGCATTGATGAACTGCAACAATTGTTTACTGCTGTCTGGCGCAAAAGTAAAATGGGAAAGGTAGCCAAACCATGGCTTGCAAGGAAAATTAGAGATAGTATTAGATTCACGGAAGAGGCATATACATTCGACAGAAAGAAGCAACAGACCTGAGGATTGGGAGCAGTTTAGAATTCAGCAAAGGAGGACCAATGGATTGATTAATAAGGGGAAAATAAAGTACATGAGTAAGCTTGCAGGGAACATACAACCTGACTGTAAAGATTTCTGTAGGTATGTGAAGAGGAAAGGATTGGTTAAGACAAATGTAGGTCCTTACAGTTAGAAACATGGGAATTTATTATGGGAAACAAAGAAATGGCTAACCAACTAAATGCAGACTTTGATTCTGTCTTCACAAAGGATGGCACAAATATCTTACCAGAAATGTTGGGGAACACAGGGTTTAGTGAGAGGAAGGAACCGAAGGAAATCAGTATTAGTAGAGAAAGTGTGTTGGGGAAGTTGATGGTATTGAAGGCCGCTAAATCCTCAGGGCCTGAAAATCTACATCCCAGATTACTTAAGGAAGTGACCCTAGAAATCGTGGATGCATTGGTGGTCATCTTTCAAGATTCTATAGACTTTGGAACAGTTCCAGCTGATTGGAGGGCAGCTAATGTAACCCCACCATTTAAAAAGGGAGGTAGAAATAAAGCAGGGCATTATAGACAAGTCAGCCTGACGTCGGTAGTGGGGAAAATTCTAGAGTCCATTATCAAAGATTTGATAGCAGAGCACTTGGAGAACAGTGTTAGAATCGGATAGAGTCAGCATGGATTTACGAAAGGGAAATCATGCTTGATAAATCCATTAGAATTCTTCGAAGATGTAACTAATAGAGTGGATGAGGGGGATCCAGATAATATGTTTTATTTGGACTTTCAGAAGGCTTTCGACAAAGTCCCACATAAGAGATTAGTGAGTAAAATTAAAGCGCATGGGATTAGTGGTAGTGTATTGCGATAGATAGAACATTGGTTGGCAGATGGAAAAAAAGAGTAGTGATAAACGAATCTTTTTCCAAATGGCAGGCAGTGATTAGTGGGGTACCACAGGGGGATCGGTGCTAGGGCCCCAGCTATTCACACTCCATATTTATGATTTAGATGAGGGAACTAAATGTAATATCTCCAAATTTTCAGAAGACACAAAACTGGGTGGGAGGGTGAGTTGTGAGGAGGATGCAGAGAGGCTTCAGGGTGATTTGGACAAGTTGAGTGAGTGGGCTATTGCATGGCAGATGCAGTATAATGTGAATAAATGAGAGGTTATCCACTTTGTTAGCAAAAACAGGAAGGCAGATTATTATCTGAACGGCGATAAACTGAGAGAGGGGAGTATGCAACGAGACCTGGGTGTTCTCGTACACCAGTCACTGAAGGTAAGCATGCAGGTGCAACAGGCAGTAGAAAAAGGCGAATGTTATGTTGGCCTTCATAGAGTCAGGATTCTAGTACAGGAGCAGGGATGTCTTGCTGCAATTATACAGGGCTTTGGTGAGGCCGCACTTGGATATTGTGTGCAGTTTTGGTCTCCTTCTCCGAGAAAGGATGTTCCTGCTATAGCGAGAGTGCAATGAAGGTTTATCAGACTGATTCCTGGGATGCCGGGACTGACGTATGAGGAGAGATAGGATTATATTCGGAAGAGTGAAGAGGGATCTCATAGAAAATTATAACATTCTACTACTTCCACCATTCCATCCCTCAGCAACCCTCATGCATCCCATCCAGACTGGGTAAATGATCTACTTTATTGTGGTACAAAAAGTGCTGTATTGAAAAGGGTTAACTGAATCTGTTTGTTCAGTGACTGTAATTAATGTCAGTCTCCATGGACCCTAATTGTGTCACTGGAAGTTTTCCATCTTCTATTAATAAGGCGCTCCCAAGTGTTGTCCCATAGTTTCAGCTGGAACACCAACCCCGGCACAACCACAACAGAGATCAGCGGCTCCAGAGAGAGAGAAAGGATAGATCAGAATCTGAGAGCAAATGACTGGAATGTAACAACACTTGGTCAGAATCTGAGAATAATAGATTGGAATGGTGCAGCACTTGGTCAGAATCTGAGAACAATAGATTGGAATGTTACAACAATGGACAGGAGTTTATCCTCGGATCTTTACTACCTTTCTACATATTATGATTGGATGTCATTAAACACTCGGATCCGTCTCGCACTGAAGATTATTCAATACATTTACTATCCCATCCTGGCTATTATTGGTGTCCCTGGTAAGTCTCTCTGTCTAGCTATTAATTCTATAAACCAAGTTTAACAGCATTACTGCTCCTGTAATTTACTCTGCACTTTTTGCTGCCGTTGTATTCCTGGTGAATATGTCCAGCTATTAGCTCGATAAACCATTGCCAACTTTATTGGATTTCTTGACATTTGCTCTCTCATCTTTACTGCTGTTGCTGTCTCTATTTCCCGGTAGGGCATCTGTGAACCCCGTTTCACTGAAATACTGTTTCGTTATGTAAATTTTGGGAAGACTGAAGCCAGTGTCATTGGTCTCCATCACAAACTCCATCCCCCATCTGTGAAACAAATACACCACCCTGTCCAATATCTGAGGCTGAACCAGACTGTTTGCAATCGGTGTATTCTATTTAAACCTGAGCTGAGTCCATCTCCATATTCTCTCCAGTACCAACCCTGTCTATGGCCACCTCTGTAATATCCCCCACCTCCACCTCTGTCTCAGCCAATCTGCTGCAAACACCCTCACCTGTACCTCTGTTAAATCCACACTTGACTATTCCAATTCTATCCTGGTCACCCTCCCAGTTATAAACCTCCATAAACCACAGACCATGCAGAACTCTGCTGCCTGTATTCTAACTCACACCAAATCGATCACCCATCACCCCTGTGCTCACTGATCTACATTGGCTCCTGGTCTGGCAGCACCTTAATTTTAAAATAGTCATTCTTGTGTTTGAATCCCTCCATGGCCTCACCCCTCCAATTAGTCCCATTCTCCTGCCCATTCTCATATTCCTGAAAATGTTTTGACTTCAATCTTTTCTCATTTCTCCTTCTGAAGTGAATCCCTTTCCCACTGTATCTGTCCCGAGCCACTATTTTAGACTCCACAGCACTACTGGTGCTGACGGTACAGAAGCTGGGATCAATAGAGAGATGTGAACTGCACAGCCAGGCACTTCTAGTGCGGCCTGCACAGTGCCCCATGCTGGGCAGGGCTCTCGCTCAATCGTACCATGTATGTGTTGTTGCTCTGAGGATGGTTTTGAATGTGATGTCAATATACCATACCGGCAGCTTTGATGTACGTCTTTGAAACTTGGTCTGTACATGTCCACTGATCGCATGTGTTAGTCACTCTCAGCTGAACATATATTCAGCAGCATGAGGAACCCCCTCTCGTATTATTTAAAAGGACCAGGCATCCAACGTACAGGTGAGGGGCTTTTGACTTACTTCTGTTATTGTAAATTTAGTGGAGTTGCTGTGAATGGTTTTCTGGAGGTTGTGTTGTGAGCTGCTGCAGACATTCAGGGAGGACAGAGGATTTGGTGACCCAACTCTGGACGAGGTATGGTCTATCAGGGGGAAACAGCAGCAGCCAGAGCAGAGGCACCACGGCTGGCACTGTTGTTCTGCAGGGAGGGACAAAGCACAGAAGAGCAATAGTTATAGGGGATTCTATAGTCAGGGGCACAGATAGGCGCTTCTGTGGACATGAAAGAGACTCCATGATGGTATGTTGCCTCCCTGGTGCCAGGGTCAAGGATGTCTCTGAACGGACATGGGGCATTCTGAAGGGGAGAAGGTGAACAGCCAGAGGTTGTGGTACACATCGGTACCAATGACATAGGCAGGAAGAGTGATGAGGTCCTGCAGGGGGAGTTTAGGGAGTTAGGTGGAAAGTTAAAAAACAGTACCTCGAGGGTTGTAATCTCTGGTTTACTCCCTGTGCCACATGCCAGTCAGGCTAGAAGTAGGAAGATAGTGCAGCTAAACACGTGGCTGAGCAGCTGGTGTAGAAGGGAGGGTTTTAGATATCTGGACCATTGGGCTCTCTTCAGGGACAGATGGGACCTGTACAAGAAGGATGGGTTACATATAAACTGGAGGGGCACCAATATCCTTGCTGCAAGGTTTGCTCGCGTCACTCGGGAGGGTTTAAACTAGTGTGGCAGGGGGGTGGGAACCAGAGCAGTAGGACAGCTAGTGAAATAAATGAGGAGGACACAATAAAGAAGGCCAGTAGGACTAAGAGGAAAAGCAAGCAGGGAGATTTTTCTGAGCACAGCGGGACTGGTGTTCTGAAATGCATTTGTTTCAATGCGACAAGTATAACAGGTAAGGCAGATGAACTTAGAGCTTGGATTAGTACTTGGAAATATGATGTTGTTGCTATTGCAGAGACTTGGTTGAGGGAAGGGCAGGATTGGCAGCTAAATGTTCCAGGCTTTAGAAGCTTCAGGCGGGATAGAGGGGGATGTAAAAGGGGTGACGGAGTTGCATTACTGGTTAAGGAGAATAACACAGCTGTACTGCGGGAGGACACCTCGGAGGGGGCATGCAGCGAGTCGATATGGGTGGAGCTCAGGAATAGGAAGGGTGCAGTCACGGTGTTGGAGGTTTACTACAGGCCTCCCAACAGCCAGCGGGAGGTAGAGGAGCAGATATGTAGACAGATTTAGGAAAGATGTAAAGGTAACAGGGTTGCCGTGGTGGGTGATTTTAACTTCCCCAATATTGACTGGGACTCGCTTAGTGCTAGGTGCTTGGATGGGGCAGAATTTGTGAGGAACATCCAGGAGGTCTTCTTGAAACAGTATGTATATAGTCCAACAAGGGATGGGGCCATTCTGGACCTGTTATTGGGGAATGAGCTCGGCCAGGTGGTCGAAGTTTCAGTGGGGGAGCATTCCCGGAACAGTGACCATAATTCCATAAGTTTTAAGGTACTTGTGGATAAGGATAAGAGTAGTCCTCGGGTGAAGGTGCTAAATTGGGGGAAGGCTAATTATAACAAAATTAGGCAGGATCTGAAGAATTTAGAATGGGGGCGGCTGTTTGAGCGTAAATCAACATCTGACATGTGGGACTCTTTCAAACGTCAGCTGATTAGAATCCAGGACCAGCATGTTCCTGTGAGGAAGAAAGACAAGTTTGGCAAGTTTCGGGAAAGCTTGGATAACACAGGATATTGTGAGCCTCGTCAAAAAGAAAAAGGAAGCAGTTGTAAGGGCTGGATGGCGAGGAACAGACTTGAGGAATATAAAGACAGTAGGAAGTAACTTAAGCAAGGAGTCAGGAAGGCTAAAAGGGGTGATGAGAAGTCATTGGCAAACAGGATTAAGGAAAATCCCAAGGCATTTTATACATTTATAAAGAGCAAGAGGGTAACCAGGGAAAGGGTCGGCCCATTCAAGGACAGAGATGGGAATCTATGCGTGGGGCCAGAGGAAATTGGCGAGGTGCTAAATGAGTACTTTGCATCAGTATTCACCAAAGAGAAGGACTTGATGGATGATGGGCCTAGGGAAGGGAGTGCAGATAGTCTCAGTCATCTCATTATCAATAAGGAGGAGGTGTTGTGTGTCTTGCAAAGCAATAAGATAGATAAGTCTGCAGGGCCTGACGGGATCTACCGTAGAATACTGAGGGAGGGAAGGGAAGAAATTGCTGGGGCCTTGACAGAAATCTTTGCATCCTCATTGGCTACAGGTGAGGTCCCAGAGGACTGGAGAAAAGCCAATGTTGTTCCTTTGTTTAAGAAGGGTGGCAAGGATAATCCAGGAAATTATAGGCCTGTGAGCCTTACGTCAGTGGTAGGGAAATTGTTAGAGAGGATTCTTCGGGACAGGATTTACTCGCATTTGGAGACAAACGAACTTATTAGCGAGAGACACCATTGTTTTGTGAAGGGGAGGTCGTGTCTTACTAATTTGATTCAGTTTTTTGAGGAAGTGACGAAGATGATTGATGAAGGAAGGGCATTGGATGTTATCTATATGGACTTTAGTAAAGCCTCTGACAAGGTCCCGCATGGCTGACTGGTACAAAAGGTGAAGTCACACGGGATCAGAGGTGAGCTGGCAAGATGGATACAGAAGTGGCTCGGTCATAGAAGACAGAGGGTATCAGTGGATGGGTGTTTTTCTGAATGGAGGGATGTGACTAGTGGTGTTCCGCAGGGATCAGTGCTGGGACGTTTGATGTTTGTAGTATGTGCAAATGATTCGGAGGAAAATGCAGCTGGTCTGATTAGTAAGTTTGCGGAGTTGCAGATAATAATGAGGATTGTCAGAAGATACAGCAGGATATAGATCGGTTGGAGACTTGGGCGGAGAAATGGCAGATGGAGCTTAATCTGGACAACTGTGAGGTAATGCATTTTGGAAGGTCTAATGCAGCTGGGAGGTATACAGTAAATGGCAGAACCCTTAGGAGTATTGACAGGCAGAGAGATCTGGGCGTACAGGTCCACGGGTCACTGAAAGTGGCAACGCAGGTGGATAAGGTATTCAAGAAGGCATACAGCATGCTTGCCTTCATCGGACGAGGCACAGAGTATAAAAATTGGCATGTCATGTTGCAGCTGTACGGAACCTTACTTAGGCCACACTTGGAATTTTGCGTGCAATTCCGACTGCCACACTACCAGAAGGACGTGGAGGCTTTGGAGAGGGTACAGAGGAGGTTTACCAGGATGTTGCCTGGTCTGGAGGGCATTAGTTATGAGGAGAGGTTGGAAAAACTCGGATTTTTTTCACTGGAACGACGGAGGTGGAGGGGCAACATGATAGAGGTTTACAAAGTTATGAGCGGAATGGACAGTTTGGATAGTTACAAGCTTTTTCCCAGGGTGGAAGAGTCAGTTACTAGGCGACATAGGTATAAGGTGCGAGGGGCAAAGTTTAGAGGGAATCTGCGAGGCAGGTTTTTTACACTGAGGGTGGTGAGTGCCTGGAACTTGCTGCCGGGGGAGGTGTTAGAAGCAAATACGATAGCGACGTTTGAGAGACATCTTGACAAATGCATAATTAGGAAGGGAATAGAGGGATATGGGCCCCGGAAGTGCAGAAGATGTTAGTTTAGGCAGGCATCAAGATCGGCGCAGGCTTGGAGGGCCGAATGGTCTGTTCCTGTGCTGTACTGTAACTTGGTATTTGTTCTTGACTGTAGTTACAGTGTCCCTGGGTCTGTAACACGACCAACAAATGGAGAAGAGGCTGCAGAGAGGGGAAGCTCTGTAAAGTGAGAGGAGGAAGGGGCTCTGCCCTACCCTCCCTGGGTTTTCCAAGAGCACTTTTCCTATGCACACCTAACCCAGGAGCAGTGTGTGAGGTAACTCTGATTCAATTAGGAGGTGGTCACAGAGCTGTGTCACCTCCTGCAACACGAACTGGAGCCTCACTGCGTGCAGTTCTGGTCGCCACATTACCAAAAGGACGTAGATGCTTTGGAGAGGGTGCAGAGGAGGTTCACCAGGATGTTGCCTGGTATGGAGGGCGCTAGCTATGAAGAGAGGTTGAGCAGATTAGGATTATTTTCATTAGAAAGACGGAGGTTGAGGGGGGACCTGATTGAGGTGTGCAAAATCATGAGAGCTATAGACAGCGTGGATATCAAGAAGCTTTTTCCCAGAGTGGGGGATTGAATTACTAGGGGTCACGAGTTCAAAGCGAGAGGGGAAAAGTTTAGGGGGCATATGCATGGAAAGTTCTTTACGCAGAGGATGGCGGGTGCCTGGAACACGTTGCCAGCGGAGGTGGTAGACGCGGGCACGGTAGCGTCTTTTAAGATGTATCTCGACAGATACATGAATGGGCAGGAAGCAAAGAGATACAGACCTTAGAAAATAGACAAATGTTTAGATAGAAGATCTGGATCGGCGCAGGCTTGGAGGGCCGAAGGGCCTGTTCCTGTGCTGTAATGTCCTTTGTTCTTTTGTTCTTTCTCACACCAGGGTGAGGACGGAGTTGTCAGTGGCTTTTAAAGTCACAGTTTCATTGAACTTCCATGTATCTGAATATTTCCACGCAGGAGCAGGAGACATATCAAACATAGAGTCATAGAGAGTGATAGATACATTTATGGCACAGAAGATGGCCATTCGGCCCCTCGGTACCCGCTCCCTGTGGAACAATCCAGTCAGTCCCACTCTCCCAGTCAGTCCCCGTATCCCTGCAAGATCATCTCCTTCGGGTGTCCATCCAGTATCCTTTTGAATTCATTGTCTCTAATGATGAAGTCCAAGATCTGATATGCTTCGCTAAACACTCTCCTAATATGTCCTGCCAACTTCAAATATCAATGCATATGCAGCCCCCAGGTCGCTCTGTCCCTGCACAATCTTTAGAACTGTGTCATTAAGTCTATATTACCTTCCTATTCCTTCTGACAAAATACATCACCTCACACTCCGTTGTATGAAATTCCACCTGCCACTTCTCTGTCCATTCTGCTTGCCTATCTATATCCTGCTACAGGTGGTTTGCAACATCCTCACTGTTTACCACACCTCCAAGATTGGTATCATTGGAAAATGTTGAAATTCTACTCTGTATTCCAAGATCCATGTAACTTATATATAGCAAAAAAACAAACAGTGGTCCTAAGCACTGACCCTTGGGGAAAATCACTGTCTACCATCCTCCAGTCTGAAAAACAACCATTTAACACATTTCTCTTTTTTATGTCCGATGGACAATTTTTGATCCAATTAGATGCTATTCCATGAGGTTCAATTTTGTTAGCCAAGCTTCTGTGTGTTTCTTCGTCAAATAATTTCATAAAATCCACGTAGACAACATCCACCACATTCCCTTCATCAACCTTCTCTGATTTTCTAAATAAATTCAATTACTTCATCAAGCATGATCTGCCTTTTAGAAATCCGTGCTGACAATCCTTAATTAACTCAATCTCTCCAAGTGTGTGTTGTCCTTTTCCCCTGATTATTGCTTCTAAAACTTTCCTCACAACTGATGTTAAACTAACTGGCCAGTAGTTACTAGGACTGTGTGTTGTCCATTGATAATTCTGGGAAGTGAGGGTGACCATCTATGTCATCAATATCTCCCTCAGCAGGGAGAAGCAGGATGAAAGATCCCGTGGCTTTGTCAGGATAGCGGGATTCCTGATGGTGTAGGTGGCTCTGCGGGGCCCCCATGTCAACCCATGGGTTGAGGTACAGGAACTGAAAGATCTCTCACTCCATCAATGTACAGTTGGTGTGTGAGCATGGCCAGTACGTCATGTTGGTGAATGTCCACTATCCTGGCAGCAGCCACCATACCTTCATTCTGAATCAGTCAGCCGGTCGCAACACATCGGGGCTCCATGAAGAACCAGAATGTGGTTCCTTGGAGACAAATGAACCCCCTCTAGACACAGCCCATGTTTCTACACCCTCAATCCACCTCCCACCGTCAACCGTTAGTTATGCAATTAGCATGTGTATAACGTGAGCAATGGAGTCACCAGGAACATGGTGGAACAGACCATCGGTGTGATGAAGCAATGCTTCCGATGTCTGAACCGCTCGGGGAGAGCCCTCCAGTACACACTGGAGCAGGTGTCTGAGTTCATGGTGTTCTGCTGCACCCTTCATATCATCACCATCATGAGGACACAGGCATTGGCACCAGGAATCCGGAGGACACCTCAGGAGGAGGAGGCAGGGAGGATATTTCCTCGATGCCTTCGACCCGTACAGGCTGTCGGAGAGTCCCTGCTAAGATTCCAGTTCCCATAGGACAACTTCCCTTTCCAGCCATGAATTCCCCATTCTCCACCATTACACCCATCTGAGACGCCCCATCACAGTGTCCCCTTGGTCAGCATCCTGTAATAAAAACATCAGAGAATTATTACAGCACAGAAGGACCAATTCAGCCTTTCGTATCTGCACTGGCTCTCCAAATGAGCAATTCACCTAACGCCGTTCCCTGCCTTCTTCCTGTAATCCTGCACATTCTTCCTTCTCATATAACAATCTATTCAGCTTCAGTTGAACCTGCCTCCACCGCACTCTCAGGCAGTGCATTCCAGACTCTAACCACGCACTGTGTGAAAAAATATTTTCCTCAGGTCGTCTTTGCTTCTTTTACCCATGACTTTAAATCTGTGCCCTCTCGTTCTCGATCCTTTCACGAGTGGGAACTGTTTCTCTCTATCTGCTCTATGCAGACACCTCATGATTTTTGAAACCTCTAATAAATCACCTCTCGGCCTTCTCCGAGGAAAACAGTCCTAACTTCTCCAATCTATCTTCATAACTAAAATTCCTCAACCTGGGAATGATTCTGGTCAATCTTTTCTGTACTCTCTCCAATGCCCTCACGTCTTTCCTCAAGTGTGGCACCCAGAACTGGACACAATACCAGAGCTGAAGCTGAAATAGTGCCTTATATAAGTTCAATATAACTTATTTGCTCTTGTATTCTATGCCCCTATTAATAAAGCCCAGGATACTGCATGCTTTATTAAACACTTTCTCAACCTGTTCTGCCGCCTTCAATGACTTCTGCACATATACACACAGGTTCTTCTGCTCCTGAACACCCTATAGAATTGTATATTGTCACCCCATGTTCTTCCTACCAACATGAATCACTTCACATTTCTCTGTATTGAACTTCATCTGCCACCTGTCTGCCCATTCCAGCAACTTGTGTGTGTCCTTTTGAAGTTCTACACTATCCTCCTCACAGTTCACAATGCTTCCAACGTTCGTATCAGCTGCAAACTTTGAAATTGTGCCCTGTACACCCAGGTTTAGGTCCTTAATATATATCAGGAAAAGCAAGGATTCGAACACTGATGTCTGGGGAACTCCACCACAAACCTTCCTCCAGCCTGTAAAACATCCATTAACCACTACTCTTTGTTTCCTGTCACTCAGCTAATTTCTTATCCATGTTGCTAATGTCCCTTTTATTCTATGAGCTACAAGTTTGCTCACAGGTCTGTTGTGTGGCATTGTATCAAAAGGTTTTTGCATGCAGGGAATAGTTAAATGTCTGGAATGCACTGCTTGAGAATGGTGTAGGCAGGTTCATTTGAAACTGAATAGACCGTTATATGAAAGTCAATGTACACCACATCAACAGAATTGCCCTCATCAACTCTCTCTGATACCAGCTCAAACATCTCCAGAAAATTAGTTAAACATGATGTTCTCTCAAGAAATCCATGCTGGCTTGTTTAATTAACTCGCATTTGTCCATGTGACTATTAGCTTTGTCCAAGATTATTTCTTTCTAGAAGTTTTCCCACCACCGAAGTTTAACTGACAGGCCTGTAGTTGCTGGCCTGATCTTTTCACCCTTTTTTGAACAAGGGTGTAACGTTTACAATTCTCCATTCCTCTGTCATCACCCCGAGTCTAAGAAAGACTGAAAAATTATGTCCAGTGCCTCTGCGATTTCCACCCTCACTTCCCTCAGTATCTTTGGATACATCTCATCTGGTCCTGGTGCTTTATTCAATTTAAGTCCAGACAGCCTATCTAATACTTCCTCTTTATCAATTTTAAACCCCACTAGTGTCTGACTTATCTCCTCTTTCAACATTGCCTGGGTTGCATCTTAGAATCATAGACAGTTTATGGCACACAGAGAGACCACTTGGCCCATCGTGTCTATGTTGTCCAAAAAACGATCCATCCATTCTAATCCTACCTTCCAGCATTTGATAGATTACAGCACTTGAGGTGCACATCCAGACACCTTTTGAATGAGTTTTTGGTTTCTGCCTCAACTACCCTTTCGGACAGTGAGTTCCAGACTCTGACCACCCGCTGGGTGAAAAATAAAATCCGCAGCTCCCTTTTAGTCTTTCTGCCAATCACTTTAAGGCCATGCCCCCTCGCCACTGACCTCTTTTCTCAGGTGAATGGACCCTTCAGCTCCACTCTACTCTCAGTTTTGTACATTTCAATCAGATTTACCCTCAGCCTTCTCTATTTCAAGGAGAACTTTCCCAGCCTGTCCAATCTTTCCTCAGAGCTGCATTTTTCCAGTCCTGGCAACATCCACGTAAATCTTCTGTGTACCCTCTCTAGTGCAATTACATCCTTTCTGTAATGAGGTGACCAGAACTGCACACAGTACTCAAGTTGTGTCCTAACCAATGAGTTATACAATTCTGGCATAACCTCCCTGCTCGTATATTCTATACCTCGGCTAATAAAGGAAAGGATCCCATATCTTCTTCCTTGGTAAAGACAGGTGGAAATTATTCATTTAGTACCTCAGCTATATCCTCTGCCTCCATGTGCAAATCCCCTTTATGGTCCTGAGTCGGCCCCATTGTTCCTTTTACTACCCTTTTACTATTTAGATGCCGATAGAAAACTTAGGGATTTCCTTTAATGCTCGCCTCTTTTCATGCTCTCTCTTTGCTTCCCTTATTTGCTTTTTCACTTCCCCTCTGGACTTTCAATATTCAGCCTGTTTCTCAATAGTATTTTCTACCTGATGTCTGTTATATCAGACATAAACTTGTCAACCTTTCGTGCGGCCTTCAAAGATCTGTCTGAATACACACCAAGTCTCTCTGTAACAAAAACAAGAAATGCTGGAGTCACTCAGCAGGTCTGGCAGCATCTGTGGAAAGAGAAGCAGAGTTAACGTTACGAGTCTCTCTGTTCCTGTCTCCTCATTTAAACAATACCCCTTTGTTTCTGTTGCCTTCCCTTACACTTCCTACCCAAATGTCTCACTTCACACTTCACTGTGTTCATTTATATTTGCCATGTTCCTGCTCATTTCACTGGTCAGTCGCTGTCGTCCTGAAGTCTGTTACTATCCTTCTCACCGCTTATTAACATTTCTGAGTTTCCTGCCAACTTTGACATTATCCCCTCTGTACACAAGCCCATTGTATTAACATACAGCAACTGGGGCGGCACAGTGGTGCAGTGGTTAGCACCGCAGCCTCACAGCTCCAGCGACCCGGTTTCAATTCTGGGTACTGCCTGTGTGGAGTTTGCAAGTTCTCCCTGTGTCTGCGTCGGTTTCCTCCGGGTGCTCCGGTTTCCTCCCACATGCCAAAGACTTGCAGGTTGATAGGTTAATTGGATGTTATAAATTGCCCCTAGTATAGGTATGTGAACAAAGAACAAAGATAATTACAGCACAGGAACAGGGCCTTCGGCCCTCCAAGCCTGCGCCGATCCAGATCCTCTCTCTAAACATGTCGCCTATTTTCTAAGCTTCTGTATCTCTTTTCTTCCTGCCCATTCATGTATCTGTCTAGATACATCTTAAAAGACTCCATCGTGCCCGCATCTACCACCTCCGCTGGCAATGCGTTCCAGGTGCCCACCACCCTCTGCGTAAAGAACTTTCCACGCATATCCCCCCTAAACTTTTCCCCTTTCACTTTGAACTCGTGTCCTCTAGTAATTGAAACCCCCACTCTGGGAAAAAGCTTCTTGCTATCCACCCTGTCTACACCTCTCATGATTTTGTACACCTCAATCAGGTCCCCCCTCAACCTCCGTCTTTCTAATGAAAATAATCCTAATCTACTCAACCTCTCTTCATAGCTAGCGCCCTCCATACCAGGCAACATCCTGGTGAACCTCCTCTGCACCCTTTCCAATGCATCCGCATCCTTTTGATAATGTGGCGACCAGAACTGTACGCAGTATTCCAAATGTGGCCGAACCAAAGTCCTATACAACTGTAACATGACCTGCCAACTCTTGTACTCAATGCCCCGTCCGATGAAGGAAAGCATGCCGTATGCCTTCTTGACCACTCTATTTACCTGCGTTGCCACCTTCAGGGAACAGTGGACCTGAACACCCAAATCTCTCTGGACATCAATTTTCCCCAGGACTTTTCCATTTACTGTATAGTTCACTCTTGAATTGGATCTTCCAAAATGCATCACCTCGCATTTGCCCTGATTGAACTCCATCTGCCATTTCTCTGCCCAACTCTCCAATCTATCTATATTCTGCTGTATTCTCTGACAGTCCCCTTCACTATCTGCTACTCCACCAATCTTAGTGTCGTCTGCAAATTTGCTAATCAGTCCACCTATACTTTCCTCCAAATCATTAATGTATATCACAAACAACAGTGGTCCCAGCACGGATCCCTGTGGAACACCACTGGTCACACGTCTCCATTTTGAGAAACTCCCTTCTACTGCTACTCTCTGTCTCCTGTTGCCCAGCCAGTTCTTTATCCATCTAGCTAGTACACCTTGGACCCCAAGCGCCTTCACTTTCTCCATCAGCCTGCCATGGGGAACCTTATCAAACGCCTTACTGAAGTCCATGTATATGACATCGACAGCCCTTCCGTCATCAATCAACTTTTATGTGGCAGGGAAATATAGGGACAGGTGGGGATGTGGTAGGAATATGGAATTAGTATAGGATTAGTATAAATGGTTGGTTGATGGTCGGCACAGACTCGGTGGGCCGAAGGGCCTGTTTCAGTGCTGTATCTCTTTAAAAAAAAACTGTGATCCCAACAGTGACCCTGGGGAACCCCACTGTGTACTTCCCTCCAGGCTAAAGAATAACATTCTCCACTACTCTCTACTTTCTGTCACTGAGCTAATTTCCTGCATGCTGACATTGAAAATAAAAAACAGACTTCCATTTATGAAACGCCTTTCATGACCACTGCATGTCCCAAATTGATTTACAACCAATGTATACTTCTGAAAGTGAAGTCACTCTTGTAATGTAAGAAACAGGCAGACAATTTCTGCACAGCAAGATCCCCCAAGCAGCAATGTGAGAATGATCAGATGGGTTTTTGTGATGTTGATTGAAGGAAAAAATATTGACCAGGACACCGGGAATAATTCCCCTCCTCTGCTTCTACATAGTGCGATGGGATCTTTAACATCCACCTGAGAGGGCAGACTGCAACTTGGTTTAAAGTTTCATTCGATAGACTGCACCTCTGACAGTGCAGCACACCCTCAGTACTGCACTGCAATGTCAGCATTGATTCTTGTAATCAAGTCCTGCAGTGACACTTGATCCTGGAAGCTTGCCACTGAAAGGGGAGAGAGCTACAAACTGAGCCACAGCTGACATTGGTCCTTTTATCCCATGTGTTTCTAATTCGGTAACACGGCTATTATGTGGTACTTTCTCAAACGCCTTGTGAAAGGATTGGAATATTGTGAAAGTCCAGGTGGGAACCATCATAGAATCATAGAATAGCACAAACTGAATGAGGCCATTCGGCCCATCAAGTCTGTGCTGGCCCTTTCAAAGAGCAATCCAGTTAGTCCCACTCCCTTACTCTTTCACTATATCCTTGCATTTTTTCTCCTTCAGATATTTATCCAATTCCCTTTTGGGATCTATTATTGAATCTGTATCCATCAGCATATCAGATAGTGCATTCCAAATCCAAACCACTCAGAAACAAATATCCTCATGTCTGCTTCTTTTACCAATCGCCTTAAATCTGTGTCTCTTGGACATTGGAAATAGTTTCTCTTTATTTAATTTATCTAAATCCTTCCTAATGTTAAACACCTCAATCAAATCTCCTCTGAAAGTTCTTTGCTCTATGCAGAACAACCCCAGCTACCTAACTGTAATTCCTCATGCCTGGACGAATTCTAGCAAAACAGTTCTGTACCCACTCCGAAGGCTTCATGTCCTCCCAAAAGTGTGGTTCCCAGTATTCGACACAAGACTCCAGGTGTAGCTGAACTAGTATTTGATATATGTTTCACATAATGTCCTTGCTTTTGTTCTTTTTGCCTCTATTTATAAACCCTAGGATCCCATACATTTATTAACTGTCAAGTTAACCTTTCCTGCCACCTTCAAAGATTTGTGTACACACACCCCAAGTGTGTCTGTTATTTCACCATCTTTATAGTTACACCATTTAACTTGTATTGTCTCTCTTCATTCATCCTTTCAAAATGTATTACCTCATACATCTGCAATGTCAATTAAATATTGAGAAGAATGAAGCCATTGTTTTCTGTCTCTGCTCCAAACATTTCCTAGTTACACACTCCATCCCTCTCCTTTGTAAATGTTTGAGACTAAGCCAAACTGCTCACAGACTTAGTTACATAGTTAACCCTGAGATGCCTTGAGATCAGCTTCCTACCAAATATTCACACCATCACTAAAACGGCCTATCTCCAACCCCGGTGGAGTTTCATTGCTGGTTAAAGAGTAAATGAACGCAATAGTGAGGCAGAATATTAGCTCTGACGATGTCGAATATGTATGGGTAGAGCTGAGAAACACTAAGGGGCAGAAAACGGTAGTGGGTGTTGTATATAGACCCCCAAACTGTAGTGCTGAATTTGGGAATGGCATTGGACAGGAAATTAGAGACGCATGCGATAAAGGAACATCTGTAATTATGGGTTTCTTGAATCTGCATATAGATTGGGCAAATTAAATTGGTCGCAATACATTGTGGAGGAATTCCTGGAGAATATACGGGATGGTTCTCAGGACCAATTCTTTGAGGAACCAACTGGAGAACAGGCTATCCTAGACTGGTTATTGTATAATGAGAGAGGAATAATTGACAATCTAGTTGTGCGAGATCCCTCTGGGATGAGCGACCATAATATGATAGAATTCTTCATCATGATGGAGAGTGTCCTAGTTGATTCTGAGACTAGGGTCGTGAATCTTAATAAAGTAAGCTACGAAGGTATGAGGCATGAGTCGTTGATGATACATTGGGAAACGTTACTTAAAGAGATAACGCTGGAAAGGCAATGGCAAACATTCAAAGAGCGCATGGATGAACTGCAACAATTGTTTATACCTGTCTGGCGCAAAAGTAAAATAGAAAAGGTAGCCAAATCATGGCTTGCAAGGCAAATTAGAGATAGCGTTAGATCCAAGGAAGAGGCATATAAATTTGCCAGGAAAACAACAACAGACCTGAGGATTGGGAGCAGTTTAAAATTCAGCAAAGGAGCACCAAGGGATTCATTGAGAAGGGGAAAATGGAGTACAAGATTAAGCTTGCGGGGAACATAATAGCTGACTGTAAACGAATCTATAGGTATGTGAATCGGAAAAGATTGGCGAAGACAAATGCAGGTCCGTTACAGTCAGAAACAGGGGGATTTATTCTGGGAAACAAAGAAATGGCTGACCACCTAAATGCATACTTTAGTTCTGTCTTCACAAAGGAGGACGCCAATATCATACCAGAAATGTTGGTGAATACAGGGTTTAGTGAGAGAGAGGAACTGAAAGAAATCAGTATTATTAGAGAAATGGTGTTGGAGAAGTTGATGGTATTGAAGGCAGATAAATCCCCAGGGCCGAGTAATCTACATCCCAGAGTACTTAGGAAGTGGCCCGAGAAATAGTGGATGCATTGGTGGTCATCTTCCAAGATTCTATGGACTCTGGAACAGTTCCTACAGATTGGAAGGTAGCTAATGTTACCCCACTGTTAAAAAAGGAAGGTAGAGAGAAAGTTGGAAATTGTAGACCAGTCAGCCTGATATCGGTCGTGGGGAAAATCCTGGAGTCCATTATCAAAGATTTTGCAGCAGAGCACTTGGAGAACAGTGGTAGAGTCGGACAGAGTCAGCATGGATTTATGAAAGGGAAATCATGCTTGATAAATCCACTAGCATTCTTCGAGTATGTCACTAGTAGAGTTGATGAGGGGGAGCCAGTGGATGTGATTTATTTGCACTTTCGGAAGGCTTTTGATAAAGTTCCACGTAAGGGTTTAGCGTGTAAAATTAAAGCACATGGGATTGGGGGTAGTGTATTGCGATAGATAGAAAATTGTTTGGGAGACAGGAAACAAAGCATTGGAACATACGGATCTTTTTCTGAATGGCAGGCAGTGACTAGTGGGGTACCGCAGGGATCGGAGCTGGGACCCTAGCTATTCACAATATATATTAATGATTTAGATGAGGAAACTAAATGTAATATCTCCAGATTTGCAGCTGATACAAAATTAGGTGTGAGGGTGAGTGGTGAGTAGAATGCAAAGAGGCTTCCGGGTGATTTGGACAATTTGAGTGAGTGGGCAAATGCATGGCAGATGCAGTATAATGTGGATAAATGTGAAGTTATCCACTTTACTAGCAAAAACAGGAAGGCATATTATTATCTGAACGGCTATAAACTGAGAGAGGGGAATATGCAGCGAGACCTGGGTGTTCTCGTACACCAGTCACTGAAGGTAAATATGCAGGTGCAACAGGCGGTAGAAAAAGGCGAATGTTATGTTGGCCTTTAAAGAGACAGGATTCGAGTACAGGAGCAGGGATGTTGTGCTGCAATTATACAGGGCCTTGGTGAGGCTGCACTTGGAATATTGTGTGCAGTTTTGATCTCCTTATCTGAGGAAGGATGTCCTTGCTATCGAGGGAGTGCAGTAGAGTTTTACCAGACTGATTCCTGGGGTGGTAGGACTGTCGTATGAGGAGAGATTGAGTCGGTTAGGACTATATTCACTGGAATTCAGAAGAGTGAGGAGGGATCTCATCGAAACCTATAAAATTCTAACATGGCTTGACAGGGTATATGCAGGAAGGATGTTCCCGATGGTGGAGACTCCCGAACCAGGTGCCATAATCTAAGTATATGGGGTAAAATTTTCAGGACTGAGATGAAGAGACGTTTCTCCACCCAGAGGGTGGTGAGCCTGTGGAAATCTGTCATCCCGCCCATATCGGCCCACCGAGTCTGTGCCGACCATCAAGCAACCATCATACATCCCATCCAGAGTGGGTAAATGTTCAACTTATTGTGGTACAAAAAGTGTTGGATTGAAAAGGGTTAACTGAATATGTTTGTTCCGTGACTTTAATCAATGTCAGTCTCCATGGACCCTAATTGTGTCACTGGACGTTTTCCATCTTCTATTAATAAGGGGCTTCTTTCAATGTGTTATTCCATATGTCAGTGGGAACATCAGCCCCGGCACTTACAGAGATCAGCTGCTCCAGAGAGATAGAGAGAGGATAGATCAGAATCTGAGAACAAAAGACTGGAATATTACAGCAATGGGTCAGAATCTGAGAACAATAGATTGGAATGTTACAATAATGGGTCAGAATCTGAGAACAATAGATTGGAATGTTACAACAATGGACAGGAGTCTATCCTCGGATCTTTACTCCCTTTCTACATATTATGATCGGTACTCATTAAACTCTCGTATCTATCTCGCACTGAAGATTATTCAATATGTTTACTATTGGTGTCCCTGGTAAGTCTCTCTATCTAGCTATAAATCCTTTAAAGCATGTTTAACTGCATTACTGCTCCTGTAATTTACTCTGCCCTTCTTGCTGCCGTTGTTATGCCTGGTGAATATCTTCAGCTATTTGCTCTATAAACCATTGTCAACTGTATTACAGTTCTTGTCATTTACTCTCTCATCTTTGCTGCTGTTGCTGTCTCTATTTCAGGCCAGGAGATCAGTAAACCCTGTTTCACTGAAAAACTGTTCTGTTATGTACATTTTGGGAAGACTGAAGCCAGTGTCATTGGTCTCCATCACAAACTCCATCACCTATCTGGGAGGCACATATTCCACCCTGCCCAATATCTGAGGCTCAACCAGACAGTCTACAACTTCTTTGTTATATTTGAACCTGAGCTGAGTTCATCTCCATATTCTTTCCATCACTAACCATGCCTAATATCACCTCTATGATATCACCCAACTCCACCTCTGCCTCAGCCCATCTACTGCAAAAACCCTCATCCGCATCACTGTTAAATACACAGTTGACTTTTCCAATTCCACCTTGTTCACCCTCACAGTTCTAAACCTCCATAAACCACAGCCCATCCAGAACTCTGCTGCCTGTATTCGAACTCACACCAAATCCCGATCACCCATCACCCCTGTGCTCACTGATCTCCATTGGCTCCCGGTCTGGCAGCACCTTAATTTTAACATTCTCATTCTTGTGTTTGAATCTCTCCATGGCTCACCCTTCCATTTATTCACTTTCCCCTCTCCAATTCATATATTCCTGCAAATCTTTCGACTTCAATCTTTTTTCAGTTCTCCTTGTAAAGTGAATTTCTTTCCCTCTGTATCTGTTCCGAGCCACGATTTTAGACTCTGCAGCAAGACTGCTGCTGACGGTACAGAATTGGGATCCAAAAAGAGATGTGAATCGCACAGCTGGCCACTTACGGTGCGGTCTGCACAATATCCCATGCTGGGTGGGGCTCCAGCCCAGTCACATCATCTATGTGCTGTCAGCGTGGTCTTCACAGCCGGCCACCTCTACTATGCCCTGCACAGTGTCCCAAGCTGCGCAGGGCTCTAGCTCAATTGTACCTTGTATGTGTTGTTCCTTTGAGGGTGGATTTGAAAGTGATGTCAATGTACCATACCAGCAGCTTTGATGTACTTCTTTAAACTTTTTCTGTGCATGTCCACTGACCGCTGAACATACATTCAGTAGCAAAAGGAAACCCCTCCGGTGTTATTTAAAAGGACCAGGCATCTAGTTTACAGGCTTTTGACTTACTTCTGCTATTGTAAAGTTAGTGGAGGTGTTGTGGATGTTTTTCTGGAGGTTGTGTTGTGAGCTGCTGCAGACATTCAGGGACATTTGCGAACTATACAGTAAATGGAAAAGTCCTGGGGAAAATTGATGTACAGAGAGATTTGGGTGTTCAGGTCCATTGTTCCCTGAAGAAGGCAACGCAGGTCAATAGAGTGGTCAAGAAGGCATACGGCATGCTTTCCTTCATCGGACGGGGTATTGAGTACAAGAGTTGGCAGGTCATGTTACAGTTGTATAGGACTTTGGTTCGGCCACATTTGGAATACTGCATGCAGTTCTGGTCGCCACATTACCAAAAGTATGTAGATGCTTTGGAGAGGGTGCAGAGGAGGTTCACCAGGATGTTGCCTGGTATGGAGGGCGCTAGCTATGAAGAGAGGTTGAGTAGATTAGGATTATTTTCATTAGAAAGACAGTGGTTGAGGGGGGACCTGATTGAGGTGTACAAAATCATGAGAGGGATAGACAGGTTGGATAGGAAGAAGCTTTTTCCCAGAGTGGGGGATTCAATTACTAGGGGTCACGAGTTCAAAGTGAGAGGGGAAAAGTTTTACTAGGGGTCACGAGTTCAAAGTGAGAGGGGAAAAGTTCAGGGGGGATATGCGTGGAACGTTCTTTACGCAGAGGATGGTGGGTGCCTGGAACGCGTTGTCAGCGGAGGTGGTAGACGCGGGAACGATAGCGTCTTTTAATATGTATCTGGACAGATACATGAATGGGCAGGAAGTAAAGAGATACAGAGCCTTGGAAAATAGACGACATGTTTAGATAGAGGATCTGGATCTGCACAGGCTTGGAGGGCCGAAGGGCCTGTTCCTGTGCTGTAATTTTCTTTGTTCTTAGTTCTTTGTGTAGGGAGGATTTGGTGACCCAACTCTGGACGACGTATGGGGACTGTAGTTACAGTGTCTCTGGGTCTGTAACATGACCAACAAATGGAGCAGATGCTGCGGAGAGGGGAAGCTCTGTAAAGAGAGAGGAGGAGAGGGCTCTTCCCTGCCCATCCCGGGTGCTCCAAGAGCACTTCTCCTACCTACACCTAACCCAGGAGCAATGTGTGAGGTGACTCTGATTCAATAAGGAGGTGGTCACAGAGCTGTGTCGCCTCCTGTAACACAACCTGGAGCCTCTCACCAGGGTGAGGACGGAGCTGTCAGTGGTTGTTAAGCTCACAGTTTCATTGAACTTCTATGTATCTGGATATTTACAGGCAGGAGCAGTTGACATATCCAACATAGAGTGGTAGAAATTGATGGAGTCATTTACAACACAGAAAGAGGCCATTCAGCCCCTCACTGCCGGCTTTCTGTGCAACAATCCAGTCAGCCCCACTCCCCCGCTCAATCCCCGTATCCCTGCAAGTTCATTTCCTTCAGGTTTCCATCCAGTTTCCTTTTGAAATCTTTGATTGTCTCGGCTTCCAGCATCCTCATGGGCAGTGAGTTTCAGCTCATTACCATCCACTGAGTAAAAAAGTTCCTCCTCATATTCCCCTGCATATGTTAACCAAAACCTTCCATCTGTGCCCCCTAGTCCGCGTTGCATCAGTTAATGGGAACAGTTTTTCCTTGTCTATGTTATCTAAGTCTATCATAATCATGTACACCTCTATCAAATCTCTCTCAATCTCCTTTACACCAGGAGAACAACTCCATCTTCTCCAAACTCACTTTGTACCTAAACTCCCATCCCTGGAATCATTCTGGTAAATCTCCTCCGCACCCTGTCAAGGACTTTCACATCCTTCCTACAGTCTGGTGAACAGAACAGGGCACAGTTCTCTTGTTGGGGTCTCACCAAAGCTTTGTAAAGTTTCAGCTAAGCCGCCCTGTTTTTGTATATTTGCCTCTAATGGTGAAGCCCAAGATCTGATATGTTTTGCGAAACACTCTGCTAATATGTCCTGCCACCTTCAAAGATCAATGCATATGGAGCCCCAGGTCCTTCTGTTCCTGAACAATCTTTTGAACTGTGTCATTAAGTCTATGTTGTCTTCCTATTCTTTCTGACAAAATACATTACCTCACACTACTCTTTATTAAATTCTACCTGCCACTTCTATGTCCATTCTGCTAGCCTATCTATATCATGTTGTAGGTGGTTTGTATCACCCTCACTGTTCTCCACTCCTCCAAGGTTGCAATCATCAGAAAAAATATAAATTCTACTCCGTATTCCAAGATCCGTGTCATTTTTATACGGCAAAAAAAAAAACAACTGTGGTCCTAGCACTGACCATTGTGTAACATCAATGTCGACCATCCTCCAGTCTGAAAAATAACCATTTAACACATTTCTCTTTTTGCTGTCCTTTGGACAGTTTTTGATCCAATTAGATGCTATTCCATGAGCTTCAATTTTGTTCACCAAACTTGTGTGTGGTTCTTAATCAAATACTTTCATAAAATCCAGGTAGGCACCATCCACCACATCCCCTTCATCAACCTTCTCTGATCATCGAAATAAATTCAATTAGCCCATCAAGCATAATCTGCCTTTTAGAAATCCGTGCTGACACTCCCTAATTAACTCAAACCTCTCCAAGTGTGTGTTGTCCTTTTTCCCTGATCATTGTTTCTAAAACCTTACTCACCACTGATGTTACACTAACTGACCAGTAGTTACTAGGCCTGTGTGTTGTACATTGATAATTCTGGGAGGTGAGGATGACCATCTATGTCATCATTTTCTCCCTCAGCAGTGAGAAGCAGGATGAGAGATCCCGTGGCTTTGTCAGGATAGCGGGATTCCTGATGGTGTAGGTGGCTCTGCGGGGTCTCCACGTCAACGGGGAGAGGTACAGGAACTGAAAGAACTCTCACTCCATTAATGGACAGTTGGTGTGTGAGCATGCCCAGTAAATCATGTTGGTGAATGTCCACTATCGTGGCAGCAGCCACCATACCTTCATTCTGAAGCAGTCAACCGGTCCCAACACTGTGGGTCTCCATGCAGAACAAGAATGCGGCTCCTCGGAGACAAAGGAAAACCCCCTCTAGACCCAACTCATGTTTCTACAACCCCAAATCATCTCCCACCACCAAACAAACGCACACAATTAACATGTGCAAAATGTATGCAATGGAGTCACCAGGAACATGGTGGAACTGACCATCGGTGTGATGAAGCTTTACTTCCGATGTCTGAACCGTTCGGGGGGAGTCCTCCATTACACACTGGAGCAGGTGCCCAAGTTCATGGTGTTCTGCTGCACCCTTCTTATCATCACCATCACGAGGACACAGGCATTGGCAGCAGGAATCCGGAGGCCACCTCAGGAGAATGAGGAGGAGGCAGGGAGGATATTTTCTGGATGCCTTCCACCAGGACAGGCTGTCGGAGAGTCCCTGCTAAGATTCAGTTTCCTATAGGACAACTTCCCTTTCCCACAATGAATCCCCCATTCTCCACCATTACACCCATCTGAGACGCCCCATCACAGTGTTATTACAGCACAAAAGGAACTATTCAGTCCGACGTGTCTGCGTCGCCTTTCCGAATGAGCAATTCACCTAATCCCATTCCCTGCCTTCTTCCCATAATCCTGCACATTCTTCCTTCTAATACACCAAATTATTCAGCTTTAGCATGTTTATAGATGTGGTCACCCAACAGCTGAAGATTATGCAGGGAGAGAAGGAATTGGTGATCCCCAGACAGTCAAAAAGAATCAGGCAGGTAGTGCTGCAAAGCCTTGAGTGCATCTCACTCTCCAACAGGTATTCAGTTCAGAATACTGAAGAAAGTGTCAACACGGGTGGCAGAGCTGCAGATCGGGGTAGAGGGATGACTGGAAGAGCCAAAGTGATCAGTAGTCAGGGGAACAGGCAGGCGTTTATGTGGCCACAGACGCGAATCGAGGATGGTGTGCTGCTTCCCTGGTGCCAGGGTCAAGGATGTCACTGAGCGACTGCAGAGCATCCTGAAGGAGAAGGGGAACAACCAGCAGTCATGGTCCACATTGGAACCAGCAGCAGAGGTAGAAAGAGGAATGTCGTCCTGCAGTCAGAATTTATGGAGCTAGGGAAGAAATTAGCCAGCAGGACCTCAAAGTAGTAACTTCTCGATTAGTCCCAGTGCCATGCACAGCTGAGTATAGAAATAGAAAACTAAAACAGATGAATGCGTGGCTGGGAAGACGGTGCAGGAGGGAGGGCTTCAGATTCCTGGATATTGGGACCGGCTCTGGAGGAGATGGGACCTGCACAGGCCTGACTGGTTGCACCTGATTGGAGCCGGGACTGAGTTACTTGCAGAATGTTTTGCTAGTGCTGTCGGGGAGGGTATAAACTAGTTTTGCAGGGAGGTGGGGACCTGAGGGTAGACTCAGTTGGGACAAAACCTGAAATGAAAATAGAAGGCAGAAAATTAATGGATGAGTCTAGAAAACAGAGGAAAAGAGGGTTAGAATTTTTTTTAAGTGTTTGGCTGTGCTCAAGGGTATCTATTTCAATGCAAGGAGTATAGCAAATAAAGTAGATGAGCTGAGGGCAAGGTGGACAGGTGGCAGTATGATATCATAGCTATCACAGAAACATAGCTGAAGGAGGGACAGGAATGGCAGCTCAACGTTCCTGGTTACAGGGTTTTCAGACACGATAGGGAGGGGGATAAGAAAGGAGGGGAAGTGGCAATTTCGGTCAAGAAATCTATTACAGCTGTGAGGAGGGATGATATGTTGGAAGGTTCATCAACTGAGGCGATATGGATTGAGCTAAGGAACCAAAAAGGGGCAATCTCACTGCTGGGATTGTGATCCCGTCAGCCAAACAGTCCGAGGGAGATAGAAGAGCAGATATGTAGGCAAGTCTCTGAGAAGTGCAAGAACAATAGGGCAGTAATAGTAGGGGATTTTAATTACCCCAATATTAACTGGGATAATTTTAGTATGAAAATAATTAAGGGAACAGAAATCTTGAGGTGCATTCAGGAGAACGTTTTTGGCCAGGATGTAGCAAGTCCAACAACAGAGGGTGCAGTTTTAGACATTGTTTTAGGAAATGAAGATGGGCATGTGGAAGGAGTGGCAGGGAAGAGCATTTTGGTGGGAGTGATCATAATTCAGTTAGTTTTAACTTAATTATGGAATAGGACAAGAGATATATCAGGAGTTAGAGTTCTCAATGGGGAAAGGCGAATATTACTAAACTGAGGAGCGAAAGTGGACTGGGAACAGCTGTTTGAAGGTAGTTCAGTCTCAGAGCAGTGGGAGGCATTCAAAGGGGAGATTACAGAGGTTCAGGATAAACATGTTCCCGCAAAGAAAAAGGGTGAGGGGGCCAAATCTCGAGTCCAATGGCTGTCAAGGAGCCGACAGGGTAGGATAACGCAGAAAAGGAAAGCTTCTGTCCGACACTGAGAACTTAATACTGCAGAAAGCCGAGAGGAGTATAGAAAGTGGAGGGGTCAAATCAAAAAGGAAGTTAGGAAAGGAAAGTGAGGGCATGAAAGAATATTGGCAAGTTCAAGGTGAACTCAAAGATGTTTTCTTAATACATTAAGAGGAAGAGGATAACTAAGGGAAGAGTAGGACCCATAATAGATGAGAAAGGTAACCTTTGTATAAATGTGGAAGATATTGGTATGGTTCTTATTGAGCACTTTGCGTATGTCTTCAGAAAGGAGGAGGGATTTAGATATTGTCGTTAAGGAGGAAGAGTGTGAATTATTGGATATGATAAACATAGGGAGAGAGGAAGTATTAATGGGATTAGCATCCTTGAAAGTTGAAACATCACCAGAGCCGGATGAAATGTACCCCAGGCTGTTCAAAGAAGCAAGAGAGCAAATAGCAGAGGGTCTGCCTACCATCATTTCCCAATCTCACTAGATACAGTTGTGGTGCCGGAGGATTGGAGAATTGCTAACGTTGGACCTCTGTTTAAAAATGGAGTGAAGGATAATCTGAATAATGTCAGGCCACTCAGTCTAACCTCAGTAGTGGGCAAATTATTGGAATCTATTCTGAGAGACGGGATAAACTGTCACTTAGAAAGGCACAGGTTTATCAAGGATAGTCAGCATGGATTTGTTAATTGACTCTCTTGTTTGACCAAATTGATCGAATTTTTTGAAGCTGTTACAAGGAATATAGATGAGGGTAGTGCAGTTGATATGGTCTACATGGATTTTAGTAAGGTTTCTGACAAGGTCCCACATGAGAGACTGGTTCAAAAAATAAAATCCCATGGCATCCAGAGAAATGCAGCAAGGCGGATACACAATTGGCTCAGTGGCAGGAAACACAGGGTAATTATTGACAAGTATTTTTGCGACTGGAGGACTGTCTCCATTGTCATTCCACAGGACTCAGTAATGGTTCCCCTGCTTTCTCTGGTCTATATTAAAGATTTAGACATAAATTTAGGGGGTATGATCAAGACTTTTGCAGACGACACAAAGATTGGCCATGTGGCGGATAGCGAGAAGGATAGCTGTAGGCTGCAGGAAGATATTGACGGTCTGGTCAGATGGGCAGAAAAATGGGAATCGACCTGGATAAGTGTGAGGTGATGCTATTGGGGAGCTCAAACAAGCAAAGGAATACACAATTACTAGGACAATACTGAGAAGTGTAGAGGAAGTACGGGACTTTGGAGTGAATGCCCACAGATCCCTGAAGATAGCAGGACAGGTCAATAAGGCAGTTAAGAAGGCATGTGGAATCGTTTCCCTTTTTAGCTGAGGTATAGAATGAAAGAGCTGGGAGGTTATGCTGGAACTTTATAAATCATTGGTTAGGCCACAACTTGAATACTGTGTGCAGTTCTGGTAACAGAAAGGATGTAATTGCACTAGAAAGGGTACACAGGAGATTTACGAGGATGTTGCCAGGACTGGAAAAATGCAGCTATGAGGAAAGATTGGATAGGCTGGGGTTGTTCTTCATGGAACAGAGAAGGCTTGAGGGGAGATCTGATTGAAATGAACAACAGTTTGTGGGGCCTGGATTGAGTGGAGGTGAAGGGTCTATTCACGTTAGCGGAAATGTCAGTGACTCGGGGACATAGATTTAAAGTGATTGGTAGAACTTTCAGAAGGGAGTTGAGGAAAAACATGCTCACCCAGAAATAAAAAAATGCGTCGGTGACAGGAAGCAAAGGGTAATTGTTGACGGGTATTGACTGGAGGACTGTTACCAGTCGTGTTCCAGAGGGCTCGGTACTGGGTGCCATGCTTTTAGTGAGGGTCTGTAACTCACTTCATGAAAGGATGGTTGAGGCAGAAACCCTCGACTCATTCAAAAGGAGTCTGGATGTGCACCTCAAGTGTCATAATCTGCAGGGCTGCGGATCAAGTGCTGGAATGTGGGATTAGAATAGTTGGATAACATTTCGGCTGGCACAGACACGATGGGCCAAGTTGCCTCTTTCTGTGCCTTAAATTGTCTACGATTCTATGATTCTGCAACACGAAACACGCTATCCTCGTTAACACTCCCAATTCTGTCAACAAACTATCAAGGTTATCAGAGATGATTTTCCATGAAGCTATCCCTGCTGCTTGTCATTTATTAAGACATGATTTTACAAGTAAGAAATATTTTTGTGCTGGGTTATGGCCTCCAGAATTTTCCATGAATCAACATCAGACTGATAGTTACAAGGCTTATCAAACCTCTCCTTCTTTAAACAGGGTGTAACATTTACAGCCCTTTACTTCGCTGGCATCATTTTAAAAAATTCATTCATGGGTTCTGGACATCGCTGGCCAGGCCAGCATTTATTGCCCATCTCTAATTGACCATGCGAAGGTGGTGGTGAGCTGCCTTCTTGAACCACTGCAGTCCATGTGGGGTAGGTACACCCACAGTGCTGTTAGGAAGGAAGTTGCAGTATTTTAACCCAGCGACAGTGAAAGAACGGCAAGATAGTGTCAAATCAGCATGGTGTGTGGCTTGGAGGGGAACTTGCAGGTGGTGGTGTTTCCATACATCTGCTGCCCTTGCCCTTCTATATGGTAGAGGTTGTGTGTTTGGAAGGTGCTGTCTAAGGAGCCTTGGTGTGTTGCTTCAGTGCATCTTGTAGATAGTACACACTGCTGCCACTGTGCTTCGGTGGTGGAGGGAGTGAATGTCGTGGATGGGGTGCCAATCAAGCGGGCTGCTTTGTACTGGATGGTGCCGAGCTTCTTGAGTGTTGTTGGAGCTGCACCCATCCAGGCAGGTGGAGAGTATTCCATCACACTCCTGACTTGTGCCTTCTAGATGGTGGACTGGCTTTGGGGAGTCAGGAGGTGAGTTAATCGCCTCAGCATTCCTCGCCTATGGCCTGCTCTTTGAGCCATGGTATTTATATGGCTACTCCTGTTCAGTTTCTGGTCAATGGTAGCCCCTAGGATGTTGATAGTGGTGGATTCAGCTTTGGTAATGTCATTGAATGTCAAGGGAGATGATTAGATTCTCTCTTGTGGAAGATGGTCATTGCCTGGCACTAGTGCAGTGCGAATGATACTTGCCAATTAGCAGCCCAAGCCTTGATATTGTCCAGGTCTTGTTGCATTTCTACACAGACTGCTTCAGTATTTGAGGAGTCACGAATGGTGCTGAAAATTGTGCAATCATCAGCCAACATCCCCACTTCTGGTCTTGTGATTGAAGGAAGGTCATTGATGAAGCAGCTGAAGATGGTTGGGTCTCGGAAACTACCCTGAGGAACTCCTGCAGTGATGTCCTGGAGTTGAGATGATTGACCTGCAACAACCACAACCATCTTCCTTTGCGTTCGGTATGACTCCAACCAGCAGAGAGATTTCCCGCTGATTCCCACTGACTCCATTTTTGCTCTGGCTCCTTGATGCCATACTCAGTCAAATGCTGCCTTGATGTCAAGGCAGTCACCTCTTGAATTCAGCCCCTTTGTCCATGTTTGAACCAAGGCTGTAATGAGGTCAGGAGCTGTGTGACCCTGGCGGAACCCAAACTGAACGTCACTAAGTAGGTTATTGCTAAGCAAGTGCTGTTTGATAGCATTGTCGATGACACCTTCCATCACTTTACTGATGATTGAGAATAGGCTGATGGGGCGGTAATTGGCCGGGTTGGACTTGTCCTGCTTTTTGTGTACAGGAAATAGCTGGGCAATTTTTCACATTGACGGGTAGATGCCAATGTTGCAGCTGTACTTGAACAGTTTGATGGGGGAACGGAAGTTCTGGAGCACAGGTATTCAGTACTATTTCAGGAATATTGTCAGGGCCCATAGCCTTTGCAGTATCCCGTGCCTTCAATCGTTTCTTGATATCACGCTGAGTGAATCCAACCCTGAGAAGCAGTACTGTATACTCCCCTCCACCTCCAGTCTGAACAATGACTGTTCACCACTTATCTCTGCTTTCTGTCCCTGAGTCAGTGTCATATCCACACTATCACTGTCACATAAATCCATGTCATGACAAGTCTATGAAATATCCACACTATCACTGTCACATTAATCCATGTCATGACAAGTCTATGAAATATCCACACTATCACTGTCACATTAATCCATGTCATGACAAGTCTATGAAATATCCACACTATCACTGTCACATTAATCCATGTCATGACAAGTCTATGAAATATCCACACTATCACTGTCACATTAATCCATGTCATGACAAGTCTATGAAATATCCACACTATCACTGTCACATTAATCCATGTCATGACAAGTCTATGAAATGTCAGTTGATCACAGGCCGTTTGAAAATCTATATACATAAGTGGATATACATGAGTAGGGGCGGAAGATGTTGATAAGGTTCTTAATGAGTACTTTGTATCTCTCTTAACAAAAGAGGGGAACGATGCAGATACTGTGGTTAAGGAGGAGGAATGTGAATTATTGGATGTGATATACATAGGGAGAGAGGAAGTATTAATGGGATTAGCATCTTTGAAAGTTGATAAATCACCAGGGCCAGATGAAATGTATTCCAGGCTGTCAAAAGAAGTGAGAGAGGAAATAGCAGAGGGTCTGACCATCATTTTCCAATCCTCACTGGATACAGGTGTAGTGCCAGAGGATTGGTGAAGTGTTAACATTGTACCTCTTTAAAAATGGAGCAAGAGATAGACCGAATAATTGCAGGCCAATCAGTGTAACCTCAGTAGTGGGCCAATTATTGGAATGTATTCTGAGAGACAGGATAAACTGTCACTTAGAAAGGCTCAGGTCAATCAAGGACAGTCAGCATGGATTTGATAAGGGAAGATATTGTTTGACCAACTTGATTGAATTTTTCGAAGAAGTCGCAAGGATGATAGATGAGGGTAGTGCAGATGATATGGTCTCCGTGGATTTTGGCAAGGCTTTTGACAAGGTCCCATGTGGCATACTAGGTAAAACAAATAAAGTCCCATGGAATCCAGGGAAATGCAGAAAGCTGGATACAAAATTGGCTCAGTGACAGGAAACAAAGGGTAATTGTTGACGGGTGACTTTCTGACTTGAGGTCTGTTTCCAGTGGCGTTCCACAGGGCTCAGTACTGGGTCCCCTGCTTTTTGCAGTATATATTAACGATTTGAACGTAAATGTAGGGGGCATGATCAAGATGTGTGCAGATGGAACACAGATTGGCCGTGCGGTAGGTAGCGAGGAGGATAGCTAGGCTGCAGGAAAATATTGATGGCAGAAAAGTGACAAATAGAATTCAGCCTGGTTAAGTATGAGACGATGCAATTGAGGAGGTCAAACAAGGCAAAGGGATAGACGATCAATCGGAAAATACTGAGAAGTGTAGAGGAAGTGAGGGACCTTGGAGAGAATGTCCACTGATGTCCTGAATGTAGCAGGTCAGGTCGATAAGGTTGTTAAGAAGGCATATGGAATCCTTTCCTTTATTAGCTGAGGTATAGAATACAAGAGCAGTGAGGTTATGCTGGAACTGTATAAATCATTGGTTGGGCCACAACCTGAGTACTCTGCAGTTCTGGTCACCTAATTACACAAAGGATGGAATTGCGCTAGAGAGGGTACAGAGGAGATTTACAAGGATGTTTGCTAGGACTGGAAAAATGCAGCTATGAAGAAAGATTAGACAGGTTGGGGTTGTTCTACTTGGAACAGAGAAGGTTGAAGGGAGATCTGATTGAAATGGACATAATTTTGTTGGGTCTGGATAGAGTGGAGGTGAAGAGTCTATTCACCTTAGCAGAGAGATCAGTGACTAGGGGGCAGTAACTTAAAGTGCTTGGTAGAAGGATTAGCGGGGAGTTGAGGAGCAACTTGTCCACCCAAAAATACAAAATGGGCTCAGTGGCAAGAAACAAAGGGTAATTGTTATAATAAAAGCAAAATACTGCGGAAGCTGGAAATCTGAAGTAAAAACACGAAATGCTGGAAATACTCAGCAGGTCTGGCAACATCTGTGGAGGGAGAAGCAGAGTTAACGTTTCAGGTCAATGATGAAGGGTCACTGACCTGTAACGTTAACTCTGCTTCTCTCTCCACAGATGCTGCCAAACCTGCTGAGTATTTCCAGCATGTCTTGTTTTTATTAAAGTGTAGTTGTTGACGGATATTTTACTGACCTGAGGACTGTTGACAGTGGCGTTCCACAGAGTTCAGTATTGCATCCCCTGTTTATAGTGAGAGTCTGGAAATTACTGCCTGAAAGGATAGTTGAAGCAGAATCCCTCCACTCAGTGAAAAGGAATCTGGATGTTCACCTCAAGTGTCATTATCTGCAGGGCTATGGATCAAATGCTAGAAGATGGGATTAGAATAGGTGGATCATTTTTCGGCCGGTGCAGACACAATGGGCCAAATGACCTCTTTCTGTATCTTAAACTTTCTATGATTATATTACATGAAACAATCACAGTTACGTCCTCAACGAACTTGATGAAGATTTTCAGGAATGATATTTCATTAACCTTTCCGTGCTGCTTGTCATTTATTATCCCGTGTTTTACAAACAGGATATATTTATGTGTTGGGTTATGACCTCTAGAATTTTCCAACAACCAACATTAGACTGATAGTTACAGGGTTTAACCAACCTCTCCTTTTTAAACAGGGTGTAACATTGACAATCCTCCAGACCTCTGGCATCACTCCCATATCCAAGGATGACTGAAAGATTTTGTCCAGTGCGTCTGTCATTTCCACCATTCCTTCCTTCAGTAACCCTCACAAAACCCATGCAGACTGGGTGAATGTTCTACTTTAATGTGGTACAAAAAGTGTTGAATTGAAAGGGGTTAACTGAACCTGTTTGTTCATTGACTGTAAATAATGTCAGTCTCCATGGACCCTAATGGTGTCACTGGAGGGTTTCCCTCTTCTATTAATGCAGGACTCCTTTCAATGTGCTTTCCGAAAGTGTTAGCGGGACCATCAGCTCCGGCACTAAAAGGGATCCGTGGGCTGCAGAGAGCGGGAGAGGAGAGATCAGAATCTGAACAATAGATTGGAATGTTACAGTAATGGGTCAGAATCGGAGAACAATAGATTGGAATGTTACAACAATGGACAGGAGTTTATCCTATTGGTTTGACTATCTTACTGCGGATTATTATTGGATAACATTAGAACAGCGGATCTATTTTGCTCTGAAGATGAGTCAATTTATTTACTATCCCATCCTCGCTACTATTGGTGTCCCTGGTAAGTCTCTGTATCCAACTATTAGATTCATAAACCATATTTCACTGATTTAGTGTTCTTGCCATTTAAATCGTGAGAAGACTAAAACCATTATCTTCCGTTTCTGTCACAACTCCATTCCCTGTCCATGATCTGCATCCCCCTCGCTGGCCATTGTCTCAGGCTGAATCAGGAAATTTACAACCTCTGGTATCTACTTAATGCTGAGCTGAGTTCATCCCCATATTCTCTCCATCCCCAGCCCGGCCAATTGTTATGGCCATGTGAGGAGGGGTCAGAGTGGCTCTTCTTTATTTGACCACAACAGTGTTTGTCCTTTATAAACAGTGAATATGCTTAACGTCTCAGTGAGTCTTTTACATCTTACCTTTGGTGTGATGGTGAAGAAACCGATTGGACAGGTTCTCTTGAGTTTAAACATGAAAGAGGTGAGTTTATTAAACTTAACAAGAGAAACCCGATCTGAATAAAATCATAAAAAAACGGAACACACAGTTACACACACAGTCACACGAGAATCACACACACTCAAATAGATTACAGAGTGAGAAGTAAATTTGTGGTTGGATTTGAGTCCTGAATAAATTTCAAAAAACTCATTCTGTAATGTTGGGCGATTCCGTGGTCTTCCAGCTGAAGTAATATTCTTGAAGTCTTTTGCTTGTCGAAGTGCAGTATGTGGCTGGTCCACATTGCTCAGGATTTTCTTTGAGGCTTTCTTCCCCTGGTTACTCTGTCTGCAGCAATAAGTAGGCTTGAGGGGCCCGCAGTCACATGTGGCTTTCAAACTTGTGATGTTAGGTGGAGAGAGAGATGGAGAGAGAGAGAGGGGTCACAGCCCTTCTGCTTCTTCACAGTTTGAATCATTGGCTTGTCTGTCTTTGTCCAGGGGAAACTCCCAGCTTTCACAGAGATGGACAGAAGGTCTCCTGACTGCCTCAGTGTATTCTCTGGACCCTTCTAATGAGATTCAAGGTTAGAAACTTCTATCTCCCTAGGGCTCAGGATACCAGTATTTATACATGGAGGAGTTTGCTCTTTCAAAGTCAATGTGTCAGGGTAGTCTTGCATGCGGTGTTAATGAATGTAATCTTAGATAATTCAATCACTAGAGCAAGCCAATGATATTGGTCCAGGCTCATCAGACATGTGTCTCCTGTTGTAGGCCTTAGAATGTGAAAATGTGTTTCAGATGCCAATTACGGTGGCCATCTTGGCTGCCAGTTTTTTCAAGGTTAACTGTAGGATTTTTTCTATTAAAAGGTTAGTGTAAGTTTCCAAACGATGAATTAAAATTCCTCATTTGGCATGTTGTGTTATCTTAACACCAGCGCAGCACATGGAAAGAAATGTGATAACGGGAACATTTCATTTCAAAACTGTGGGAAGAAAAAGAAAGAAATATACATGCATTCTCAATAATCACTTCTCAAATTCACACATTAATCTTAGAATTATTGCAGCTGACATTGTCTGTTACAGCTGTACTGATTTAACTTTTTTGACGTTTTGTCTGGGATGGTTATGTGTCGGGTTCGACGCTGGACAATGCATCAACGATTGCATTGTTTACCTTTTCTCTCCTCTAATGAAGTTTTAACTACTCAGGTTCCTGCACCTTAACAATCTTTCTCCCTAAACAGACAGTGTGTAATAAATTGTTTTTTTAGACCCTGTGAGGTGTCTGAGATTTCCTCTGGGCCTTTGTTCTTGCTGGGTTTGCCTTTGAAATTGTTGTGTTTGATTAACTTTGGGTTTGGGACCTGATCATTGTGTTCTTCAGCAGGTAGATCCACACTGACCTTACTTTTAGCTTTCTGGTGAGGTACCCAAGTGCTGTTTACTTTAGGGTACGTTCCCTTCACTTTTCCCTTTACTATGGGAAGAATCATTTTTTTTATCTACCCTATGTCCTCTGGGACATTACTGCTCGCAGGTCTTTGTCCAGCTTTCGCTGCACTCTGCAGCGGCACTTCGACTAGGTGAGGCATCTCCCTCACCATTGACATGCCTTTTTGGGACCTTTCCTTGTCCTTGCACGTTTCTGTAAATGCTGTTTGCAGCCTTTTTAGGCTGCCTCTTTGACCTGCATTTAAGGAGGAGAGCGTAGGGTCTGATGGATCCCACATTTCAGGGTTGGCTATTCGGAGAGTAGGGGGTTCCAGTTGGAATCCTCCTGGCCCTCCTCTAACCTGTCCTCACCGCCCTTTCCAATCCTTCCCTCCTGACTGCCTGACAGATCTGTACTTGGCTATTCCCTCCACAGCCTTTGCTTTTTGCCTTTGGTCTGGAGTGTCAATTAAATAATGTACCTGACTATTCCTTTTGCCACTCGATATGGACCACTGAACCGGGATTTCAGGGGTTCACCCTGCAGTGGGAATAGTAACAATACATGGTCTCTGTCCTGAAATGTTTTAGCCTTGGCATTTCTGTCTCCTTACCTTTCCATAGCTGCCTGGGAGGTCTTTAGGTGCTCCCAAAGCATAGAAATGTAGTCTAACATGGACGACTCATCCCTGTGTCCCAAAGACCTCTCCTTGATTAGTTTAAGGGAACCCCTCACCTCATGTCCATAAACTAATTCAAAGAGACTAAAGCCAGTGGAATTATTGGATAAGTCCCTGGAAACCAACAGGAGAAATCCCAGCCCTTTGTCCCAGTCATGGGGTTGCTCATAGCAGTATGGCCTGATCATTGTCTTTAGGGTCTGATAGTACCGCTCCAAAGCCCCTTGTGACTATGGATGGTAGGCTGAGGACTTTATTTATTTACTTATTTTATTTATTTAGAGATACAGCACTGAAACAGGCCCTTCGGCCCACCGAGTCTGTGCCGACCATCAACCACCCATTTATACTAATCCTACATTAATCACATATTCCTACCACATCCCCACCATCCCTCAACTCCCCTCCCACCAACCTATACTAGGGGCAATTTATAATGGCCAATTTACCTATCAGCCTGCAAGTCTTTGGCTGTGGGAGGAAACCGGATCATTTGGTGAAAACCCACGCGATCACAGGGAGAACTTGCAAATTCCGCAAAAGCAGTAAACATAATCGAACCCGGGTCGCTGGAGCTGTGAGGCTGCGGTGCTCCAGATTACCTATGACCTTATAAAAAAAATGGACATAAACTGTGTGTCCTGATCCGACTGGATCTCAGCAGGCAGCCCATATCGGGTAAAGAATTGGGTTAGCCCCTTCACCACAGCCTTGGCAGGGATAGTTCTTCGGGTGAAAGGCCTCTGGGAATCGGGTCACCACATCCATAATGGTGAGAAGATACTGGTATCCCGTTTTGTTTTCAGCAGGTGACCCCACAATCCACCATCACTCTGCTGAAGGGGTCCCCAAAAGCTGGTATGTGAATTAGGGTGCAGGCTTTATTGCAGGTTGGGGCTTCCCCACAACTTAGCACATGTGACTAGTTTTACAAAACGTCACCACATCTTTGTGAAGTTGTGGCCAGTCAAAATAGTGTCTTCTGCGGGCTTTGATTTTTCATACACCGAAATGTCCATCCAGTAGAAGGTCGTGGGTCATTCTTAATATTTCTTTAAGGGACCTCAGCGGCACCACTATCTGGTGAACCACTGTCCACTCTTCATCCTCTGCTCTGTGAGGAGGTCGCCACTTCCTCATCAGCACCTCATTATTTAACTAGTAACACTCTGCAACTCCCTCTGCTTCAGTTTTGGTTTGGACAGTCTGTGCTATTTTTTAACACTGGGTCGGGTTGTTGAAACTCAAATAAGGAAGAACTGTTTAGTACATTCTTTGTCTCCTCTAACTTCCCGAAGAAGGTGTCAGACAACCCGAATGTAGGGTAATCCGTCTGCAGTGTCAGTTCAGGGGATTGTTTGGCCATGGACCGAGTCACCACACAATCAGGGAGAATGTCCGGGACCTTTTCCTGTAACTACTCTGTCTCCCGGACCTCTTTTGGTCTCTCTTGAACTACTGGGGAAGCTGCCACCTTTTCCCCTGTCAGATTATTACCCAGGAGCAGTTCGACCCGTCACCCGGTAAACGAGGTACAATCCCCATGGTAAAGGGTCATGAAACTGGGTCACACTCCAACTGCACCGGATATAAGGGTATGGACAGATATTGTCTTCCGATACCATTCACTAACGCTCTAGCATTCACTGCACTTTCTTTTTCCCAGCAGAAGGGATTGGGTGGCCCCTGTATCCTTGAGTATGACTATTGTTTTACTTGCCTCACTCAAGGGGTATGGGGTCACTTTTCCTTAGGATACAAATTCCTGGTACCTCTCAGGGATTTTGTTTATTTTTCCCACACTCTCTGTGGTGTGTTTCCTGGTTCTGACTGCCGCAGTTGGAGGCACAGCCTGATCTGTTGTGCTTTCCAGCAGGTCCCATTATCCTGCACTGATCTGGTGGTCCCTGATTAATGCTACAGGTTTTCCCATAACTTGCAGCATTCAGCTCGATGGTGATCTGCCTTATTCCAATGGAAACGCACCGGTCTTCGGCCATTACTCCTGCTCTCAGTGCCGTCCTATTTGGCCTGAGGATGGTTCCCTGGGTGTCCAGCTTTTCCTCCTTGCCCAAGGCTGATCGGGCTCCTATCACCCTCCCACCTTTTATTCTTGGGTCTTTGTGGTGACCAGGGAAGGGTTTCCCTTTGGGCTTAAGGCTTTGTGTACAAGGGAAAATTCATCAGCCAGAATTGCAACCTGCCTGGCTCTTTGAACCTTTCGTTCCTCTTTGTGCGTTTTAATGGTGGGGAGAGCGAGTTTTTGAACTCCTTGAGATGGATCACCACTCTAAGGTTCAGATTTGTGGGCTGTAATTTGAGTGTTTGTATCCACTGGTCAAAAGTAAACACAAAAACTGACTTTAAATCTTCTATAGCTACCTATTAATGAAACGTTTGGCGAAGACAAATGAGGGTCCAATACAGGCAGAGTCAGGGGAATTTATAATGGTGAACAGAGAAATGGCTGTGAAGCTAAATGATTACTTTGTGTCTATCCTCATTGAGGAAGATACAAGGACATTTCCAGAATTAGAGATCCAAGGGACTATGGAGAATGAGAACATGAAGGAAATTAATATTAGTAAGAATGTTGCATTGGAGACATTAATGGGGCTGAAGTTTGATGAGGCCCCAGGATCTGATATTCTGCATCCCAGCGTGTGGGAAGAGATAGCTATGGAGATGGTGGCTGCATTGGTGACTATCTTCAAAAATTCTATAGATTCTGGAGCGGTTCCTGCAGATTGGAAGGTAGCAAATGTCACCCCACTATTTAAGCAGGGAGGGAGAGTAAAAACAAGGAATTATAGACCTGCTTTCGTGCATCCGTCGTTGGGAAAATGCTGGGACTCTATTCTAAAGGATGTGATAAATGGACAGTTGGATAATAATCTGTTTGGGCATCGTAAACATGGATTTATGAATGAGAAATCATATTTGACGAAGCTGTTGGAGATTTTATTGAGGATGTTACGAACAGAATTGATAAAGGGGAGTCGGTGGACGTGTTATACTTGAATTTTCAGAAGGCTTTTGATAAAGTACCCCACAGGAGGTTGGTTAGCAACATTAAAGCACATGGGATAGGAAGTAATATACTGGCATGGATTAAAGATTGGTTAACAGGCAGAAAACAGAGAGTAGGAAGAAACGGGTCATTCTCACTTTGGCAGGCTGTGACTAGTTGTGTCCCGCAAGGATCAGTAGATTAGATTAGATTAGATTAGAGATACAGCACTGAAACAGGCCCTTCGGCCCACCGAGTCTGTGCCGAACATCAACCACCCATTTATACTAATCCTACACTAATCCCATATTCCTACCAAACATCCCCACCTGTCCCTATATTTCCCTACCACCTGCCTATACTAGTGACAATTTATAATGGCCAATTTACCTATCTTGAGCCCCAGCTGTTAACAATATATGTCAATGATTTGGATGTGGGGACCAAATGTAATATTTCCAAGTTCGCACATGACACAAAACTAGGTGGGAATGTATCTTGTGAGGAAGATGCAAAGCGTCTTCAAGGGGATTTGGACAGACATTGTGACTGGACAAGAACATGGCAGATGGAATATAATATGGACAGTTATGACGTTATCCATTTTGGTAGGAGGAACAGATGTGCAGAGTATTTCTTAAATAGTAAGAGATTAGAAGGTGCAGATGTACAAAGGGAACCGTGTGTCAGTAAGTCACTGAAAACTAACATGCATTGCAGCAAGCAATTCGGAATGCTCATGGTCTGTTAGCCTTTATCACAAGATGATTTGAGTACAGGAGTAGTGAATTCTTACTTCATGTGTATAGAACCTTGCTTAGACCACACCTGGAATATTGTGTGCAGTTTCGGTCCCCTTACCTTAGGAAGGATATTATTGCCATAGAGGGAGTGCAATGAAGGTTCACCAGACTTGTTCCCGGGATGGCGGGACTGTTCTATGAAGAGAGAAACTGGGCTTGTATTCTCTAGAGTTTCAAAGAATGTGTCGGGATCTCATTGAAACCTACGAAATAAGTAAAGAGATAAACAGCGTAAATGCGTGTACGATATTTCCCCTGGTTGTGGAGTCTAGAACTAATGGATACAATTTCAAAATAAGGGGGAAGCCACTTAGGACAGAGATGAGGAGAAATTTCTTGACTCAGAGTTTTCTGAATCTTTGGAATTCTGCATCCCAGACGGATGTGGAATCTCAGTCGGTGAGTATGTTTAAACTATAGATTGACAGATTTCTCACTGCAAATGACAAAAAGGGGATTATGGAGATAATGTGTGAAAAAGGCATTGAAGTGGATGATCAGCCATGGTCATATTGAGTGGTGGAGCAGCCTCGATGGGCTGAATGGCCTACTCCTGCTCCTATGTCCCTGTGTTCGGAAGCTGCTTAACTCTTTCAAACTCGAGATCATTTTAGTCAGACTGCTTTTGGAGGGTTGGAATGTTTGACGGTACATTTCCGGTACTATCTCATGTACGCCCAGCATTGCATTTTTAGTCATCTCATAATCTGATGAACTTTCATCTGGCAACAGTGAATAAACCTCATGGGATTTTCCTGTTACTTTGTTTTGTCAGAACAGTGTCCAGCTCTCCGCCGGACATTTCAGTTGCTTTACAAGCTTTTCAAAAGTGACGGAGAATTCTGCCACATCCTCCTCATTGAACTTTGAAATGAACTGGGTGAAAGGGAGGAAGGCAGAAAGTAAGAAACATCTATCGTTGGGAAATTGTTAGAACCCATTATTAAGGAAGTAATAACTCGATATTTAGAAAGTCAAAACGCAATCCATCAGAGTCAGCACGGTTTTATGAAGGGTAAATCCTATTTGACGAATTTGCTAGAGTTCTTCGAAGCTGTGACAAGAAAAGAGGAAAATGGGGATCCTGCAGATGCAGTATATCTGGACTTCCAGAAGACATTTGATAAGGTGCTGCTCAAAAGGTTAATACACAAGGTAAGATTACATGGGGTTAGGGGCAATTTATTAACTTTGATAGAGGATTGGCTAACCAACAGAAAACAGAAAGTCGGGATAAATGGGTCTTTTACTGGTTGGCAATATGTAACTAGTGGGGTACCACAGGGTTTGGTCCTTGGCCCCAGCTATTTACAATATATATTTATGACTTGGATGCAGGGATGGAAAGTACTATTGCCAAATTTGCAGATGACACTAAAATAGGTGGTATAGTAAATTGCAATAATTAAATAAGAAATTTACAAATTGATATGGATAGGTTCGGTGAATGATCCAAAATTTGGCAGATGGAGTTTAACGTGGGTAAGTGTAAGGTTATCCATTTTGGTCAGAAGAATAGAAAGGCAAATTATTATCTAACTGGAGAGAAACTTCAGAGTGCTTCGGTGCAGAAGGATCTGGGTGTCCTCGTGCATGAATCGCAGAAAGCTTGTTTGGAGGTAAAGCAGGTGAAAAGGAAGGCAAATGGAATTTTGGTATTTCTTGCTAAAGGAATAGAATATAAAAGTAGGAAAGTGCTGCTGCAACGGTACAAGGCATTAATGAGACCGCACCTGGAGTATTGTGTATAGTTTTAGTCTCCTGACTTGAGGATGGATGTAGTTGCATTGGAGGCAGATCAGAGGAGGGTCACTAGATTGATTCCAGGGATGAGGGGTTTGTCTTATGAAGAGAGATTGAGCACTTTATGCCTTTACTCTCCAGAGTTTAGAAGAATGAGAGTCGATCTAATTGAGGTAGAGAAGATGATTAAGGGGATTTACAAAGTAGACATAGAGAAGACGTTTCCTCTTGTGGGACAACCTAGAATGAGAGGTCATTGTTTTAGGATAAGGGATAAGGATTTAAAATAGAGATGAAGAGAAATTTCCTCTCTCAAAGGGTCGTGAGTCTGTGGGATTCACTACCTGGAGTGCGGTAGATGCCGGGACATTGAGTGAATTTAAGGAGGAGATAGACAGATTTTTAATTAGTAATGGGTTGAAGAGTTATGGAGAACGGGCAGGAAAGTGGAGTTGAGGCCGAGATGAGATCAGCCATGATCATATTGAATGGAAAAGCAGGCTCGAGGGGCTGAATGCCTACTCCAGCTCCTAGTTCCTATGTTATTATGTTCTTATCTGGATATTTCCAGACAAGAGCGGGTGACGTATCCAGTATCTCTCTCTATGTTGTCCATTCATGTATCTGCTGTGTGACGGAGGCCATCTATGTCGGGTGAGGTGAATTGTACTGTCTGCTCCATCAGCAGGGAGAAGCAGGTGAGAGATCTCGTGGCTTTGTCATGATAGCGGGATTCCTGATGGTCTCGGTGTCTCTGCGGGATCCCCATGGCAACGGGGAGAGGTACAGGAACTGATAGAACTCTCACTCCATCAATGTACAGTTGGAGTGTGAGCATGCCCAGTACATCATCTTGGTAAATGTCCACTGTACTGGCAGCAGCCACTGTACCTTCATTCTGAAGCAGTCAGCCGGTCCCAACACATCGGGCCCCCATGCAGAACCAGAATGTGGCTCATGACCTCTGAACCCTAGACACTCCCCTCCCCCACACAAAACCACCAAGTGAAGTAATGCTTCCGATGTCTGAACCGCTCGGGGGGAGCCCTCCAGTACACACTGGAGCAGGTGTCCAAGTTCATGGTGTTCTGCTGCACCCTTCACATCATCACCATCATGAGGACATAGGCATTGGCACCAGGAATCCGCAGGCTACCTCAGTAGGAGGAGGAGGAGGCAGGGAGGATATTTCCTGGATGATTTCAAACCGGAAAGGCTGTCCTAGAGACGCTGCTAAGATTCCAGTTCCCATAGGCCAACTTCCCTTTCCCACCATGGATCCCCCTCTTCTCCACCATTACATCCATCTGAGATGCTCCATCACAGCATCCCCTAGGTAAGCATCCTGCAATAAAAACACCAACAAAATGTTTTTCATGATCGTCTTTATCCAACAACACATGCAATTATACAAACAAAACTGAACTATTCACCCTTGTGTATTCCTTTAGTCCCTGTCTTGTGGGTTCCCTCAACCTGCCTACTGCTCCTACACAGTGTTTCCCAGTGACTGCGGCATGGCTGGTGGAAGGCTGCTGACTTTCACTGAGGGAGACTGCAGATGCCCTTGCAGGACGTCCTCGAACAACTATGGGCCTTGAGGACTCGGATTCAGACTGCACCATCTCGACATGGGCAGCAGCTCCAGCAATGTTCACTTCTGAGTCCTGTGTATTATAACTCGTTTGTAACCTCACCCTCCGGTGATCTGTCACATGAACTATCCTTTCCCCCTGGACTGGCTGCAGCTCACTCATGCTCGGTGACTCACCACATGCAGATTCTGACTCGATACCAGCCTCTAAGGTACACGCACTATAAGTATTTGATCTGGTGGCTGTGAGTGTCAGACCAAGTGATGGGACTTTCTTGCTCTTTTGCTGCTCTCTTTCTGTCTCCTGAAGCTGCTGTGACTGGGAAGCTGGCAGCATTGGGTTATAATTGGAAAGTATAAAATCAGAAGGGGAGGTTTGAGGTGAAGGATTGGGTGTGGAATGTAAAGCAGGAGGTCCATGGTCTCACTATCTCCAGCTTGTACATCAACATTTCTAACGTTTACCAGTTCTGATGAAGGGTCACAGATCTGAAACATTAACTCTGTTTCTCTCTGCACCGATGCTGCCAGACCCACTGAGTATTTCCAGCACTTTCTGTTCAGGTGCACAGATGTGCCCCATTGACAAACTTATCTCAGCCCTTTTTTTTAGCTTAAATTTGCATTTCTGGACATACGCAAATATTCCATTGAGAATTAAATCGTAATTACAATCATACACCGCGAAAAGCCTTAGGATGACCGTCTCCCCAGGTGTGCCTGTTTTTCTTCTCTGCCAGGTTATCAATTGACTATTTCCTGTGATATGCTAGTGAGATTGTATTTCTGGCTTTACATATGCAAAACTCTCTGAAAGAACCGCCCCGCACCCCCCCCCCCCCCCCACCCACGCTCTTATTGATGAACACACACGTTTGATTGAGTGTAAACTCTTTTTGTTGCCAAATCTCCTACTCATTCATCACTCAACTGAGTTTACTATTTCTCACAAACCAAGTAAACCAAGCCTATCATCCCGATGTCTGTCTTCCCTCTCCTAACCACTGTCAGGTCTGATCTAGGGTCAGAGATTACCCAAAAGGAGGTCAAAGGGTCACAAGCAGTTTATCGAGGAGTGGCGGTTCAAATACAGCACAAAATCAGAATAAACACAGTAGAGAAACGATCTGTGACATTTGAGAAAGGCTGTGGATTAGATTTTTTAGAAGCTATTATTAAAGATGTTATGGCAGGGCAGGTAGAAAAATTCAAGGTGGTTAGGCAGAGTCAACATGGTTTTGTGAAAAGGAAATTATGTTTAATCAATTAACTGGAGTTCTTTGAAGAAGTAACATGTGCTGTGGATAAAGGGGAACTGGTGGATGCACAGAACAAAGATTTCCAGAAGGCATTTGATAAGGTGCCACATCAAAGGTCATTGCGAAAAATAAAAGCTCATGGTGTAGGGGGTAAGACATTGCCATGGATAGACGTTTGGTTAGCTAACAGGAAACAGAGAGCAGCCATCAATGGGTAAATATCTGATTGGCAGGATGTAACGAGAGGTGTGCCATAGGTATCAGTGCTGGGGCCTCAACTTTTTACAGTTTATTTAAATGAATTAGATGAAAGGACCGAAGGTGTGGTTGTTAAATCTGTTGATGAAACAAAGTTCTGAAGAGGACATAAGGCGGCTGCAAACGGACATAGATAGATTGAGTGAGAAGGCAAAGATCTGGGAAATGGAGTAGAATGTGGGGAAATGTGAAATTGTCCATATTGGTAGTAATAATGAAATTAAACGAAGCATATTATCTGAATGGTGAGGGATTGCAGAACTCTGAGATGCAGGAGTATCTGGGTGTCCTGGTGCATGAATTGCATAAGGTTAGTATGTCGGTTCAGAAAGTAGTTAGGAAAGCTAATATAATGTTATCACTTATTGTGAGTGGAATTGAATACAAAGGTAGGGAGGGCATTGGTGAGACATTATCTGGAATTCTGTGTTCAGTACAGGTCAACTTATTTAAGGAAACATGTAAATGCGTTGCAAGCAGTTCAGAGAAGGGTTATTAGAATAATATGGGCGGACTGTCTTATGAGGAAAGGCCGGACAGGCTCGGCTTAGATCAGCTGGAGTTTAGAAGAGTAAGGGGCGGCTTGATTGAAACATTTAAGATTCTGAGCGTGGGATAGAGCAAGTGAGGGCGACAGAGAGAGAGACGGAGAGAAAGAGAAAGAGAGAAAGAGAGAGCTGAGCTTATCGGTTGCTGAAAACCTCATCCACGCCTTTGTTACCTCAAGATTTGACTATTCTAACACACTGCTGGCTTGTTTCCCACATTCTACACTCTGTAACCTTGTGGTCATCCAAAACTCTGCTGCCATCTTCTAATTTACACCAAATTCTGTTCACCCAACATCCCAGTGCTCACTGACCGACATTGGCTCTTGGTTCAGTAACACCACAATTTTAATATTCCAACCATGAGATCAAATCCCTCCATGTCCTCGTCCTTCTGATTATCTCAATCCCCTGTCCATTTCCAATATTCCTGAAACTTGTTCATCTTGAAGTCTTTTGCTAATTCCCTTTATAAAGGTGGGTTTCTTTCACTCTGTCTCTATCCCTGACCACACATTTCATCTCTTTATCATATAAAAGGGAGGCAGGAACTCTGTTGCCACTCCTACACCACTGTCAGATCTGATCGAGGGTCACAGATTAACAGAAAGGAGGTCGAAGGGTCACAAGCAATTTATTGCAGGGAAACCATTGGAAGAAATTCGGAGGGACCGGATTAATCTCCATGTGGAGAGGCAGGGATTAATCAGGAATAGTCAGCATGGCTTTGTCAAGGGGAGTTCGTGTCTAACTAAATTGATAGATTATTTTCGAGGCGGTGACTAGGGATGTAAAGGATGGTAAAGCAATAGTCTATATGGACTTCAGTAAGGCTTTTGATGGGGTCCCGCATGGGAGATTTGTTAAGAAGGTAAGAGCCCATGGGATCCAGGGCAATTTGGCAAATTGGATCCAAGATTGGCTGAGTGGCAGGTGGCAGAGGGTGATGGTCAAGGGTTATTTTTGCAAGTGGAAGCCTGTGACCCGTGGTGTTCTGCAGGGATCGGTGCTGGGACTCTTGCTGTTTGTAGTGTACATTCATGATTTGGACGTGAATATAGGAGGTCTGATCAGTAAGTTCACAGCTGACACGAAAATTGGTGGTGTTGTAAATAGTGAGGAGGAAAGCCTTATATTACAGGATGATACAGATGGGCTGGTAAGATGGGCAGAGGAGTGGCAAATGGAATTTAATCCTGAGAAGTGTGAGGTGATGCATTTTGGGAGGGCGAACAAGGCAAGGAAATATACAATGGATGGTAGCACCCTAGGAAGTACTGAAGGTCAGAGGGACCGAGGTGTACTTGTCCATAGATCATGAGGGCAGCAGCACAGGTCGACAATGCGGTCAGGAAGACGTATGGGACACCTGCCTTTATTAGCCGAGGCATAGAATATAAGAGCAGGGAGGTTTTGATGGAGCATAAAACTCCAGTTAGGCTACAACTGGAGGACTGTGTATAGTTGTGGTTGCCGCACTATTGAAAGGATGTGATTGCAATGGAGAGGGTGCAGAATAGATTCACCATGGTGTTGCCTGGGCTGGAGCGACAGAAAAGGCTAGGGTTGTTTTCCTCAGAGCAGAAAATGATGAGGGGTGTCATGATTGAGCTACACAAAATAATGAGGGGCATTGATAGGTCGATATGAAGAATCTTTTTTCCCTTAGCGGAGGGTCAATAACCAGGGGGAATAGATTTAAGGTAAGGGGCAGGAGGTTTAGAAGGGATTTGAGGAAAATAATTTTCACCCAGAGGGTGGTTGGAATCTGGAACACACTGCCTTAAGAGATGGCCCGGGCAGGAACCCTCACAACATTTCAGAAGTATTTAGATGAGCACTTGAATCGCCATGGCAAACAAGGCTACAGGCCAAGTGCTGGGAATTGGGATTAGAATAGTTCGGTGCTTGATGGCCAGCACAGACACAGTGGGCTGAAGGTCCTGTTTCTGTGCTGTATATCTCTATAATTCTATGACTCTTTGAGGAGTAACAGTTCAAATAGAGCATAACATCAGAAGAGACATAATGTACATTGGACCTGTGGCAGGTTAGAATGGCTTTCAGCTATGGATCAGATGTTAGAAGCTATTATTAAAGACGTTAGAAAGACGTTAAAGCACGTCGAAAAAATCAAGGTGATCAGGGAGAGTCAACATGATTTTGCGAAAGGGAAATCATGTTTAACCAATATACTGGAGTTCTTTGAAGAAGTAACATGTACTGTGGATAAAGGGGAACTGGTGAATTTACTGTCCTTAGATTTACAGACCACATCAAACGTCATTGTGGAAAATAAAAGCTCATAGTGCAGGGGGTAATATAATTGGCATGGATAGAGGATTGGCTAGCTAACAGGAAACAGAGTCGGCATAAATGGGTTATTTTCTGGTTGGCAAGCTGCGACGAGTGGTGTGCCACCGCGTTCAGTGCTGAGGCCTCAACTTTTTACAATTGATATAAATGATTTTGATGAATGGACCGAAGGTATGCTTGCGAAATTTGCTAATGACTCCAAGATAGGTAAGAAGGTAAGTTCTCAAGAGGACATAAGAAGGTTACAAAGGGATATAGATAGGTTAAATGAGTGGTCAAAGAACTGGCAAATGGAGTATAATGTGAGAAAAGGTCAAACTGTCCATTTTGGCTGGAGGACCCGACTGTTACCTCGAGACTTAACTATTCTAACACACTCCTGGCTGCTCTCCCACATTCTATTCTCTGTAACCTTGTGGTCATCCAAAACTCTGCTGTCACCTTCTAATTTACACTAAATTCTGTTCACCCAACATCCCTTTGCTCAATGATCGACATTGGCTCTTGGCCCAGTAACACCTCAATTTTAATATTCTCACTCATATGATCAAATCCCTCATGTCCTCACCCCTCAGATTATCCCAATCCCCTGTTCATTTCCAATATTCCTGAAGCTTGTTCATCTTAAAGTATTTTTCTAATTCCCTTTTTGAAGTGAGTTTATTTCCCTCTGTCTCTATCCCTGACCACAAATTTCATCTCTCCAGCTCTACTGGTGCTGTGGAAGTTTGGATCCATAAAATGGTGTGAGCTGCACTGCCAGTCACATCCAGTACATTGTACAGGACACACAGGCTGGCCGGGGTGCTGGAGTGGGTGGAACGTGTGTGTGTGTCTGTAGTGTGAGGAAGGTCTGAATATGGTGTCAATCAGCCATTCCGGCAGCTTTGATGTACGACTTTGAAACTTGGTCTTTGCATTTCCACTGACCGTCTGTGTCTGTCACTCTCAGCTGAACATACATTCAGCAGCACGAGGAACCCCCTCTAGTGTTATTTAAATAGACCGGGTATCCATCATACAGGTGTAGGGCTTTTTACTGACTTCTGCCATTGTAAAGTTAGTGGAGGTGCTGTGGATGGTTTTCCGGAGGTTGTGTTGTGAGCTGCTGCAGACATTCAGGGAGGACAGAGGATTTGTTGACCCAACTCTGGACAAGTTATAGGGACTGTAGTTACAGTGTCTCTGGGTCTGTAACATGACCAACAAATGGAGCAGAGGCTGCAGAGAGGGGAAGCTGTGCAAAGAGGGCGGAGGAGGGGGCTCTGCCCTACCCACCCCGGGTTTTCCAAGAGCAAAAAGAGCAGTGATCCGAATAACGAGCCCTGGAAAACACCCCTGTATACTCCCATCGAGTCTGAACAACAACCTTTCAGCACTTCTCTCTGTTTACTGTTCCTTAGCCAATGTTATATCCACACTGTCACTGTCCCTTTAATCCATAGGGTTCGGTTTTCCTAACCTGTCTATTGAATGTGATTTGATCAAACACCTTTTGAAAGTCCATATATATAACTTCAATCACATCACCCTCATGAACCCTCTCCATTGTTTTATCAAAGAACTCCATCAAGTTTACCTCACCACCACCTCTCTCCACTGTTGTTAAATTATCAGATTGCTTATCCAACACCCAGTACTGGATGAGCAGAAATTTCCTCCAATTAAATATTGGGAAGACTGAAGCCCTTGTTTTCACTCCCCTCTCTAACTCTGTTCCCTTGCTATTGATTCCATCCCTCTCCCTGTATCAGTCTGAGATTCAGACAGTTTGTTTGCAGCCTTAGTATCACATTTGATCACAAAATGAGCTTTAACCTCATTTTCAGGATATCAATACAACCGCCTACGTCCACCTCAGTAACAGCGCCCAACTTCACCCCTGTCTCAGCCCATCTGCTGCTGAAATTCATTCCTGCCTTCCTTATCCCTGGAAATGACTACTCCAACACACTTTTCTCTGATTTCCCACCTGCTACTCTCTGTAAACTTAATGTCCTCCAGAACTCTGCTGCCATGTCCTAAATCGTGCCACGTCCCGTGCACATATCACTGACCGACTTTGACTCCTGATCAAGTAATCTCTTTATTTAAATTCTCAACTTATTTTTCCTCCATGACCTCGCCCCCGTCCTGTATATATCTGTGCTCCTCTAATTCCGGCCTCTTGTGCATCCCTGATTTTCACTGTTCCACCATTGGTGACCACACCTTCAGTTACCTCAGCTCCAAGCTCTAGAATACCCTCCTTCCACCTCTCCGCCTCTCCATCCCGCCACCTCTCCACCACCCTTTCCTCTTTTAAGACACCTATTAAAACCTACATCTTTGACCACGCTTTTGGTCCTCTGACCTAATAATTTCTTATATCTCTCGGTGTCATGTTTTGTTTTATAAGGAAGCATCATGGGATGTTTTATTACATTAAAGACACTATATAAAATAAGTTGTTGTTGTCGTTTGCCATACATGATTTTGAATTCTCATGTGCGTGCTGCTTCTCAAATGTTATCCCTTTTATGAGTAAGGAATACTTATATCCTGCTTGTGACCATTAGAAATTTCCAACCACGGACATTAGACTGACTGGTCATTAATACAGGTTTTACCCCATCTCTCCTTTTTTAAACAGGGTGTAACATTTACAACCCTCCAGTTCTCTGTTATCACTCCCATATCCAAGGACTATTGAAAGATTCTGTCCAGGGCCTCTGTTATTTCCACATTTCCTTTCCTCAGTAGCCTCATGCATCCCATACAGACAAGGTAAATGTTCTACTTCTTTGAGGTACAAAAAGTGTTGGATGGGAAGTGGTTAACAGAACCTGTTTGTTCAGTGACTGTAGTTAATGTCAGTCTCCATGGACCCTAATTGTGTCACTGGAGGTTTTCCATCTTCTATTAATAAGGGAGTCCTTTCAAGGTTTAATACCATTGTGAAAGTCGATCGTCAGCTTCACCACTTACAGGCATCAGCTGCACCAGAGAAAGGGAGAGGATAGATCGGAACCTGAGAACAATAGATTGGAATGTTGCAACAATGGGTCAGAATCTGAGAACGGTGGATTGGAATGTTACAAAAGTGGGCAGAGGATTATCATGGCCTCTTTACATGCTTTCTACGGACGATTCGCTGTCTTTAACATCCCGGATCTATTACACACTGTTGATTATACAACATATTTACTATCCCATCCTTGCTATTGTTGGTGTCCCTGGTAAGTTTGTCAATACAGCTATTAATATTATAAACCATATTTAACTGCAATAATGTTCCTGGAATTTACTCTGCCCTCCTTACTGCTGTTGTTAGTCCTGGTGAATCTCTGTCTCCAGCTATTAGCTCCACAACCATTGCTAATAGTATTATAGTTCTTGTAATTTATTCTCATCTTTCCTGCTGTTACTGCCCTGGTAAGTCTTCATTTCCACAAATACGATCTGTAAACCCTGGTTCACTGAAATACTGTTCAAGTAATTTTTTTTTCTCTGAATCCCGAAACCAGTGTTATTGGTCTCCATAAGAAATCCTGTCCCCGATCTGTGAACTACATACTCCAAGTCCAATGTCTGAGACTGAACCAGACTGTTTGCAACCTCTGTGTTCTATTTAAACCTGAGCTGTGTTCATCTCCATCTTCTCTCCTTCACAAACCCTGCCTACTACCACCTCTGTAATATCACCCATCTCCACCTCTGCCTCAGCCCATCTGCTGCACTAACCCTCATCTGTGCCTTTGCATAGTGTCAGTGGGAGTATCACATCACTCCCAGCACTAATAGGGATGAGCAGCTCTGGAGAGAGGAAGAGGATAGATTAGAATCAGAGAACAATAGATTGGAATGTTACAACAATGGGCAGGAGTTTCATCTGGGAGTTTAACTTTCTTTCTGCAGATTATGATCAGTTCTCATTAAACAGTCTGATCTATTCCGCACTCAGGAATATTCAATACATTTACTACCCCTTCCTGGCTATTATTGGTGTCCCTAGTAAGTCTCTGTATCTAACTATTAATTCGATAAACCATGTTTAACTGCATTCCCATTCTTGTCATTTCCTCTGCCCTCCTTGCTGCTGTTGTTATTCCTGGCAAATATATGTCTCCAGGTATTATCTCTATCAACCATTGCCAAGTGCTTTAGAGTGCCTGTAATTTACTCTCCCATCTTTGCTGCTGTTGCTGTCCCTGGTAAGTCTGTATTTCCCGCTATGACATCTGTAAAATCTGTTTCACTGAAATAATGTTCTTGCTATTTAAATTTGGGAAGAGTGCAGTTGTCATTGGTCTCCATAAGAAATTCCATCCACTATCCATGAACCATGATCTCCTCATTGCCAAATATCTGAGGCTGAACCAGACAGTTTGCAACCTCTGTGTTCTATTTAAATCTGAGCTGAGTTCATCTCCATATTCTCACCAACCCTGCCGACTATCACCTCTGTACTAACACACATCTCCACCTCTGCCTCAGCCTATCTGCTGCATAAACATTCATCTGTGCCTTTGTTAAATACACACTTGACTATTCCAATTCTATTCCGGTCACCCTCCCATTTATAAACCTGAATAAACCACAGCCCATCCATAACTATGCTGCCTGTATTCTAACTCACACCAAATCCCGATCACCCATCAACCTTGTGCTCACTGATCGACATTAGCTCCCGGTCTGGCAGCACCTTAATTTTAATATTCTCATTATTGTGGTTGAATCTCTCCATGGCCTCACCCCTCCAATTAATCCCATTCCCCTCTCCATTCCCATATTCCTACAACTCTTTTGCCTGAAAGTATTTTCTTCAATTCCTTTTTAAAAGTAACTGTTTGAAAAGGCACTGTTCGAAAATTAGAGGTCGCCCTTTTCAGACAGAGATGAGGAGACTTTTCTTTTCCTCAGATGATTGTGTGATTTTGGAAATCTCTGCCTTAGAAGGTGGTGGAGGGGGCGGGGGGGTCATTGTATATTTTTAACGCAGAGGTAGATAGATTTTTGTTAGGCAAGAGAATCCAAGTTTATCGGGGGTAGATGGGGGTGCGGAATTCGAAACACAAACAGATCAGCCATGATCTTATTAGATGGTGGAGCAGGCTTGACGGTCTGAATGGCCTACTTCTGCCCCTAATTCATATGATCCTATAGCTGTTCTCTCTGTTTATCTACTCTGGCAATGATTTTCAGCTCTACAGCACCACTGGGCCCAACGCCATGTCAGTTTGTATCCATAAAATAATACGAGCTGAGCTGCCGGTCACTTCAAGTGTTCCATGCTGGAGAGGGCTCGAGCCCCCGTTCACCAAGCATGTGCTGGTAGCGTGTGGAGGGGTCTGTATATATCTTCTATCAGCCATTCCAGCAGCTGTGATGTACGTCTTTTAAACTTGGACTGTCTACGGAACGCCTGTGCTAGTCACTATCAGCTGAACATAGATTCAGCAGCACGAGGAAGCCCTTCTAGTGTTATTTAAAAAGGACCAGGCATCCAACTTACAGGTGAGGGGTTTTTGACTTACCTCTGCTATTGTAAAGTTAGTGGAGGTGCTGTGGATGGTTCTCTGGAGGTTGTGTTGTGAGCTGCTGCCGACATTCAGGGAGGACAGAGGATTTGGTGACGCAAATTTGGACAAGGTATGGGGACTGTAGTTACACTGTCTCTGGGTCTGTAACAAATGGAGCAGAGGCTGCATAGAGGGGAAGCTCTGTAAAGAGGGAGGAAGAGGGGTCTCTGCCCGACGCACCTCCGGTTTTCCAAGAACACTTTTGCTACCTACACCTAACCCAGGAGCAGTGTGTGAGGTGACTCTGATTCGATAAGGAGGTGGTCACAGAGCTGTGTCACCTCCTGTAACACGACTTGGAGCCTCACACCAGGGTGAGGACGGAGCTGTCAGTGGCTGTTAAGGTCACAGTTTCATTGAACTTCTATGTATCTGGATGTTTCCAGGCAGGAGCAGGAGAAGTATCCAACATCGAGTCACAGAGACTGATAGAGCCATTTAGGACATAGAAGGAGGCCATTCATCCCATCATGTACATGCTGGCTCTCCATGGAGCAATCCATTCAGTCCCACTCGCCCGCTCAATCCCTGTCGCAAATTCATTTCATTCAGGTGCCCACCAGCTTTCATTTGAAATCACTGATTGTCTCTGCTTCCAACACACTTGTGGGCATTGAGTTCCAGATCATTAACACACGCTGCATAAAGAAAAATGTTCTTCCTCATATTCCCCCTGCATCTCTTGTCAAAAACTTTCAATCCGTGCTCCTAGTCTTTCTTCCATCAGTTAATGGGAACACTTTTTCATTGTCTAAATTATCCAGACCTGTCATAATCTTGTAACCTAACCTTGTAACTAAAATCCACCATCCCTGGAATCATTCTGCTAAATCTCTTCAGCACCATTTCAAAGACCTTCACAATCTTTCTGAAGTGTGATGACCAGAATTGGACAAACTAGTCCAGCTGAGACCTAACCAGAGATTTTTAAACATTCATCATAACTTCTCTGCTTTTGAACTCAATACCTCTCTTTATGAAATCCAAGATTATATGTGTTTTACTAACCAATCTCTCAATATGCCCTGTCACCTTTCAAGATGGATACACATGCACCCACAGGTCTCTCTGTTCCTGCACACTGTTTAGAACTGTGTTATTAAGTCTATATTGCCTTCCTATCCTCTCTGTCAAAATGCCTCACCTCACACTTGTCTCACACTTTCATCTGCCACTTGTCTGCTCAATCTACATAGTATCTATGTCCTGTCACAGGTGGTTCTGAACATACTCACTGTTTGTCACAGCTCCAAGTTTGGTATCAGAGGCGGATTTTGAAATTCTACTCTGTATTCCAAGATCCAAGTCATTTATACACAGCAAAATTAAACAGTGGCCCGAGGACTGATCCTGGGGGAATACCCACTGTCAAACATCTTCCAGTCTGAAAAACTGTCATTTACTATGACACACTGTTTTCTCTATGTAAACCTTTGTTTTTATCCAATTGGACACTGACCCTCCCGTTCCATTTGACTCAATGTTGGTTATTAACCTTTTTTGTGGTATTTTATCAAACACATTCTTCAAACCAATCTAGACAACATCCATCACATTCCCTTCATCAACCTTCTCTATTACATCATCAAAAGTGCAATTAAATTAGTCAAGCATGACTTTCCTTTTGTAAATCTATGCCGGCTATCCTGAATTAACTCAATCCTCTCAACATGCCTGCTGTTTTATCCCTGATTATTGTTCTAAAACTTTTCCCACCACTGATGTTGGACTAACTGTCCTGTAGCTGTGAGGACTGTGTGTTGTCCATTGATGCATCCGCTAGGTGAGAGAGGCCATCTATGTTGGGTGAGGTTAATACATCATTTTCTCCCTCAGCGGGGAGAAGCAGGATAAGAGGTCCCGTGGCTTTGTCAGGAGAGCCACATTCCTGATGGTCGAGTTGTCTCTACGGTGTCCCCATGTCAACGGGGAGAGGTACAGGAACTGAATAAAATCTCACTCCATTAATGTACAGTTGGTGTGTGAGCATGCCCAGTACATCATGTTGGTGAATGTCCCACAGTGTCCCCTTGGTCACTATGCTGCAATAAAAAACACCAACAACAATCTTTTCATTAACATCTTTATCCAACAACACATCCAATTATACAAACAAAACTGAACTATTCACCCTTGTGTATTCCCTTAGTGCCTGTCTTGTGGGTTCCCTCGACTTGCCTAGTGCTCCGATACAGTGTTTCTCCAGTGACTGCAGCATGGCTGGTGGAAGGCTGCTGACTTTCACTGGGGAGACTGCAGATGGACTTGCAGGATGTCCCCGAGCAGCTCTGTGACTTGAGGACTTGGAATCGGACTGCACCACCTCGACATGGGCAGCAGCAGCCTGGGCTGGCTGATGGGTAACAGCAAGGACACTGGTGGAGTGACAGTGAATGGAGAACAAATACTGTCATCCTGAGAGAGGACAACAGGTTCCTTCTCCACAGAGACACTGTCATTCCCACGGGGCGACACCTCAGCAATCCTAGTAATCTACTGGATTACAGATTGCTGGACTGCTGTCAGATCCTGCAAACCCCTTTGAACACTGAGATCCACAGCCATGATGGCAGCAGTCTGATCCTGCATGGCAGCAAGCATGGATCTCATGACCTCAGTCTGAGCTTCCACTGTAGCACTGAGACGTCATATAATTCTGGTCTCTTGAACATCCCGAGTTTAATTACTCTACCATTGGCGGCCGTGCCTTCAGCTGCCGAGGCCCTAAGCTCTTCAAGAGAAGAGCAGAACTTCTTCAAGGTAGGCATTCCTGGAAGAGAAGTGACAGTGAATTAAATACTAAACTGAAAGAAAAATACTGCGGCTGCTGGAACTCTGCAATGAGAACAGAAATTGTCAGAAATAGTCAGCAGGTCCGGCACCATCTGTGCAGAGAGAAACAGAGTTAACGTTTCAGCTCTGCCTTACATACCTCGTGTTTTACAAGAGAAAAAAGAGCAGTGGTCCTAATATCGAGCCCTAGGGAACACCACTGTCTACTGTCATTGAGTCTGTACAACAACCTTTCACCACTTCTCTCTGTTTACTGTTCCTTAGTCAATGTTATAGCCACATTGTCACTGTCCCTTTAATCCATAGGGTTCAGTTTTCCTAACCATTCATCAGAACTGGTAATGGTTAGAAATGTAACAATCTGTCATTTAAACTCTCCCCTCTCCGTCCCATCACAATCCTTCCTTCGTGTTCTTCTTCCCCCTTCCTCTCTTTCACTTGCTCAAAGACTGTTACATTTCGAACGTTTACCTGTTCAATTGACTATTTCCTATCATATGCCAATGACATTGTATTTCTGCCTTTACTTATTCAAAACTCTCTTAAAATTCCGCTCCACTCGTCCCGCCCCGCACCGCAACACACACACACGTTTGATCGTGTGTAAACTCTCTCTGTCTCCAAATCCATTTTGGCAGGAATATTAAAAACCAAGAATGTTATCTGAATGGTGATGGATTGAAGAAATCTGAGATGCAGAGGGATATGCGTATCCTGGTGCATGAATTGTATAAGGTTAGTCTGCAGGTTCAGCAAGTAATTAGGATAGCTAATGGAATATTATCATTTATTGTGAGCGGAATAGGACACAAAATTAGGGTGTTTATATTTCAGTTATACAGAGACCTCATCTGGAGTACTGTGTACAGTATTGGTCTCCTTATTTAAGAAAGGATGTAAATGGGTTGGAAGCAGTTCAGAGAAGTTTTACTGGACTAAAACCTGGAATGGGCGGGTTACCTTATGTTGAAAAGCTGGACAGGCTCCTCTGATATCAGCTGGAGTTTACAAAAGTAAGAGGCGACAGGATTGAAGAATATAAGACTCTGAGTGTGGGACAGAGCAAGTGAGGGAGACAGAGAGAGAAACAGAGAGAGAGAGAGAGCTCAGTTCATCTGCTGCTGAAACCCTCATCCATGTCTATGTTACCTCAAGACTTGACTATTCTAACACTCCTGGCTGGTCTCCCACATTCTACTATCTGTAACCTTCTGATCATCCAAAACTCTGCTGCCATCTTCTAATTTACATTAAATTTTGTTCACCCAACATCCCTGTGCTCACTGACCTACATTGGCTCTTGGTCCAGTAAAACCTCAATTTTAATATTCTCACTCATGTGATCAAATCCCTCATGTCCTCACCCCTCTGATTATCCCAATCCCCTGTCCATTACCAATATTCCTGAAACTTGTTCATCTTAAAGTCTTTTTCTAATTCCCTTTTTAAAGTGAGTTTCTTTCCCTCTGTCTCTCTCCCTGACCACACATTTCATCTCTCCAGCTCCACTGGTGCTGTGGAAGTTTGGATCCATAAAATGGTATGAGCTGCACTGCTGGTCACATCCAGCACATTGTACAGGAAACCCAGGCTGGCCGGGGTGCTAGCGTGTGTGTAACGTGTGTGTGTCTGTAGTGTGAGGAAGGGACTGAATATGGTCTCAATCACCCACTCCAGCAGCTGTGATGTACATCTTTGAAACTTGGTCTTTGCATGTCCACTGACCGCCTGTGTTAGTCACTCTCAGCTGTACATACATTCAGGAGCACGAAGAATCCCCTCTAGTGTTATTTAAAGGATGAGGCATCCAACCTACAGGTGAGGGGCTTGTAACTTACTTCTGCCATTGTAAAGTTAGTCGAGGTGCTCTGGATGTTTTCTGGAGGTTGTGTTGTGAGCTGCTGCAGACATTCAGGGTCGACGGAGGATTTGGTGACCCAACTCTGGACGAGGTATGGGGACTGTAGTTACAGTGTCGCTGTGTCTGTAATATGATCAACAAATGGAGCAGAGGCTGCAGAGAGGGGAAGCTCTGTAAAGAGCGAGGAGGAGAGGGCTCTGCCTTACATACCTCGTGTTTTCCAAGAGCAAAAAGAGCAGTGGTCCTAATACTGAGCCCGAGGGAACACCACTGTATACTGTCATTGAGTCTGAACAGCAACCTTTCTGTTTCCACTTCTCTCTGTTTACTGTTCCTTAGTCAATGTTATATCCACACTGTCACTGTCCCTTTAATCCATAGGGTTCAGTTTTCCTAATCTGTCTATTGAATGTCACTTAATGAAACACCTTTTGAACGTCCATATATATAACTTCAATCACACCACCCTCATCAACCCTCTCCATTGTTTTATCAAATAACTCCATCATGTTTACCTCACCACCACCTCTCTCCACTCCTCCACTGTTGTTAAATTATCAGACTGCTTATCCGACATCCAGTACTGGATGAGCAGAAATTTCCTCCAATTAAATATTGGGAAGACTGAAGACATTGTTTTAACTCCCCACTCCAACTCTGTTCCTTTGCTATTGATCCCATCCCTCTCCCTGGTAACAGTCTGAGATTCGGACAGTATGTTTACAACCTTGGTGGCACATTTGAACACAAAATGAGCTTGAACCTCATTTCAGGATATCATTACAACCGCCTATTTCCACCTCAGTAACATCGCCCGACTTCACCTCTGTCTCAGCCCATCTGCTGCTGAAACCTCATTGATGCCTTTGTCACCTCTAGATGTGATTATTCCAACTCACGCCTGGCTGATTTCCAACATTCTACTCTCTGTAAACTTGAGGTCATCGAAAACTCTGCTGCCCATGCCTTAGCTCACACCAAGTCCCGTTCATCTATCACTGACCGACATTGGCTCCCAGTCAAGCAATGTCTTGATTTTAAAATTCTCATCCTCGTTTTCAGATGCCGCCATGGTCTCTCCCCCACCCCACCCCCATATATCTGTAATCTCCTCCACCTCCACAACCCACTGCTAGACATGTGCTCCTCTAATTTCAGCCTCTTGTGTCGCCCTGATTTTAATCCCTACACCACTGGCGTCCGGGATTTCAGCTGCCTAGGCCCAAAGTTCTGGAATATCCTCACTGCACAGTTTCTTTTTTCATTCTTTCATGCGATGTGGGTGTCACTGACAAGACCAGCATTTGTTGCCCATCCCCAATTGCCCTTGATAACTGAGTGGTTTGCTGGACATTTCAGAAGTCAGTTTAGAGTCAACCACATCGTTGTGGGTCTGGAGTCACATGGAGGCCAGACCATATAAGGATGGCAGATTTCCATTGCAAAAGAACATCAATAATCCAGGCTGTTTTTTTTTTTAACGATGATCAATGATAGTTTCATGGCACCATTGCTGAGAATAGCTTTCAAATGCAGATTTGTATTAATTAATTGAATTTTATAACTTATTGAAATTTAAATTGCACCAGTTGCCACGGTGGGGTTTGAACCCATGTCCTCAGAGAATCAGCCTGATCCTCGGTATTACAATTTTGGTAATATTACTACTCCGCTACGGTCACCGCCTTTCCGTCTCGCTTTCCTCCTTTCAAGTACTCCTTAAAACCTATCTCTTTCTTCAAGCTGTTGGCCATCTGATCTAATATCTCCTGTTGTGTCTCAGTGTCATACTTTGCTTCATAATGATCCTGTGAAGTACTTTGGGATGTTTTATAACATTAAAAGCACTAGATAAATATAAGTTGTTGTTGAGGTTTGCCACACATGCTTTGTCATCACCATATTCCTACTGCTGTCTATTTATTATTCCATATTTTTCAAAGCAATGAATATATTTGTCCTGGGTTATGAAATTTCCCCATCAGTGACATTAAACTGTCTGGTCAGTAAATACAGTGTCTACCCCATCTCTCCTATTTTTCAAATAGGGTGTAACATTTACAACCCTCCAGCCCTCTGTCACAACTCCTATATCCAAGGAGGATTGAAAGATTCTGTCCAGTGCCTCCGCTATTCCCACCTTCCCTTCCCTCAGCATCTCTCAGACATCCCATCCAGACCAGATAAATGTTCTACTTTATTGTGGTACAAACAGTGCTGGACTGAAAGGGGTTAACTGAACCTGTTTGTTCAGTGACTGGTATTAATGTCAGTCTCCACGGACCCTAATTGTTTCACTGGAGGGTTTCCATCTTCTATTAATATGGGAGTCATTTCAATGTATTATCACATAGTGTCAACAGGAGCATCAAACCCGGCAGTAAGAGGGACCAACAGCTCCAGGCAGAGGGAGAGGATAGATCAGAATCTGAGAACAATAGATTGGAATGTTACAACAATGGGTCAGAATCTGAGAACAATAGATTGGAATGTTACAACAATGGGTCAGAATCTGAAAACAATAGATTGGAATGTTACAACAATGGACAGGAGTTTCATCTGGCAATTTGACGATCTTTCCACATATTATGACTGGTTCTCATTAGACTATCGGATCTTTTTAGCTCTTCAGGTTATTCAATATATTTACTATCCCATCCTCGCTATTATTGGTGTTCCTGGTAAGACTCTTTATCCAGCTATTAATTCTATAAACAGTGTTTAACTGAATTACTGCCCCTGTCATTTTCTCATCCCTCTTTGCTGTTGTTGTTACTCCTGGTGAGTCTTTGATAAAGGCTGTAAACTCTACGAAGCATTGCTAATTTTGTTACTGGTCGTGTAATTTTCTCTCGTGGCGTTGTTTGCGTTTATGTTCCTGGTAAGACCCTGTATAGAGCTATCAGATTGTTGCTGTGCCTAATCTGCACTTACTCTTGAAGAATTCACAGAATCGGACTGGTGGAAGGTATATCAATGTTTATTCACACATTAAATCATCAGGTACAAGCACTCACTACTTGCATGTTATACTACCCCAAGACACGAGGTGATCAGTCTCAGAATGGCAGCTGCCTTTCTATTCTCTGAGTCCATGACTCAGGGAATTTTCTTGAGTGTTCTTCCTCGGGGTTCTCGTGCTGTCACCATTTTCAGCCATTGTCTACTGTGAGTCTAATCCGACCTCATGCCAAAAGAAACTCCTTTATCTGGTTTGTGCAGGGACACTGTCTGGTAGAATCTCTCTCTTGTTTCAGCCTGCTTTTCTGTATGGTCCACAATACCTTGACCATCTGTTTGCAGTGCTCCTTCTAACCAGCCCCTCTATGTTTCAAAACGTTGTGTATTGTTGTGTGACGAGCCTCATTGTTTCAATTACGTTCTTATGTGTTTTTCCTGAGTCTACACCCACCACCACACACCCCCCCCCACCCCCCGTCCCCCTCTGATCATGCAGGGCTATGCCCAATGGATCACACTCTCATGTCTCTCAGGTAGTACACTTGTGCAATTATAATTTCATTGTTAACGCAAGATCATAAGTAGAAAGCATAGTTAAAGAAAGCACAATGTAAACATCATTGTTACTTAATTAATCACTTGTGCGAGCATAACGCAGTCGTAATTTGACTTTTAGAATACATTTGTCATTCATTAATTCATTTTAAGTATCGACCAATAGTTATACAACTACCCTCGTGTTACATAATTAATTGTCAATATTTTAATGGAGCAACTTCGAATACTGATTGCCTTTAAGGTAGCTGTCCAACCTGCATTCATACATCCTTTCACATTCCTTAATCAATTTCTTAAGTTTCCAAATTAAGTATGTCACATCTATCACCATGACACCCGAAACGACTATCAGGACATGGGAGATATTTCTAAACCAGGGTGTATCTTCACGTTTGACCCCCAGTTCCATAAGTCTTCCTACCAGGTAGAATCATTTATCTCATCAATCTGAACTTGTTTCATCTTCCACTGTTGTTCCAGATTGTAGTACACTACATCAATGGTTTCTCGTTGCTGCCTCTCTTGACCCAAACGTATGGGCAATGGCTGAATAGTATATTTATGTTCCCGAAGATAATTTATCAAGTCGTCCTTAATACTTTCTGTAACAATTATCGTTTCTGTCTTTCTTTTATGTATGCCGACCAACTCCGTCTTCTCTACTCAAGTTGGTATTTGTGGGTTGACAAGCGACGTACTGTTGCTCACCAGACAAATCCGGTTATGTCCATACTGGTACTTCTTCATTGTGGTGGTTAAGCAATATCTCCCCTTTGCCTTATAGGCCACATGGGTTAACCTGATAATGCCTTCCTCGTTTCCATGGTGCAATTTACAGTGGTATTAAATCCACATTTTGATTCTGCTGTTTTATATGTATGTATATATATATATAGGGTAAGGACATATGACCACCTGGTTTTCCAGACGACACTTAGACAAAGTTGTCCCAATTATCTCCTTTCCAATTTTCACAACATAGGTCAATATATCATAGTATTTTCTGAAATCCTCTCCTCGCTGCTTCTACTATTCTCTGCAGTAATAGGACAGATGGAAAAGGTTTGCCATCTGCTGACACAAAACCTCTCGCTTCCCACAGAGGTAGGTACTCGGTCAAACAGTTACACACGTACATACTGTCAGAATTTATATCAATCAGTGGGGGAAACATGTGGTTGTGTCACCACAAAGTGACTGCAGCTCGTTCGGCACACTGCACACTTAAACTCGCCAGTAACTGTAAGGCAATGTCTTTAATAGGTTTTCCATTATGATCCTGTATATGTAATCCGCACTTTGCCTGCCTAATCCCATCCTCCACTGTAGATGAACCGTCAACAAAAATGTTGAGTGCTGGTTTGATTTCTGATTTCTTCCATTGGACACTCCCGCCCCGCAATGATTTTGACACAAAATGTCCCTTGAGGGCCTTTTCTGTCAAAACCTGACACTCATGGGGTTCAGCCTGGTAGATTAAATTGTCTGCCAAGCATGTCAAAGTATTTTCCTTTTTTACTGAAATATATCAACTTTGCAAGAGCAAGGTCCACCGAGCAATGTGAGTCTGACTAACATTACCGTCCTTCAGTCGTCCATCCACTAGCAACTGGAAGGGTGTGTGTTCAGTTAGGATAGTAACGGGGCTGAGGCTGACAATATAACATTACTGTCCTTCAGTCATCCATCCACTAGCAACTGGAAGGGTGTGTGTTCAGTTAGGATAGTAACAGGGCTGAGGCTGACAATATAACATTACCGTCCTTCAACCGTCCATCCAGTAACAACTGGAAGGGTGTGTGTTCAGTTAGGATAGTAACAGGGCTGAGGCTGACAATATAACATTACCGTCCTTCAACCATCCATCCAGTAACAACTGGAAGGGAGTGTGTTCAGTTAGGATAGTAACAGGGCTGAGGCTGACAATATAACATTACCGTCCTTCAGTCATCCATCCAGTAACAACTGGAAGGGTGTGTGTTCAGTTAGGATAGTAACAGGGCTGAGGCTGACAATATAACATTACCGTCCTTCAGCCGTCCATCCAGTAACAACTGGAAGGGTGTGTGTTCAGTGAGGATAGTAACAGGGCTGAGGCTGACAATATAACATTACCGTCCTTCAGTCATCCATCCAGTAACAACTGGAAGGGTGTGTATTCAGTGAGGATAGTAACGGGGCTGAGGCTGACAATATAACATTACCGTCCATCAACCATCCATCCAGTAACAACTGGAAGGGTGTGTGTTCAGTTAGGATAGTAACGGGGCTGAGGCTGACAATATAACGTTACTGTCCTTCAACCGTCCATCCAGTAACAACTGGAAGGGTGTGTGTTCAGTTAGGATAGTAACAGGGCTGAGGATGACAATATAACATTACCGTCCTTCAAACGTCCTTCCACAAACAACTGGAAGGGTGTGTGTTCAGTTAGGATAGTAACATGGCTGAGGATGACAATATAACATTACCGTCCTTCAGACGTCCTTCCACAAATAACTGGAAGGGTGTGTGTTCAGTTAGGATAGTAACAGGGCTGAGGCTGACAATATAACATTACCGTCCTTCAACCGTCCATCCAGTAACAACTGGAAGGGTGTGTGTTCAGTTAAGATAGTAACGGGGCTGAGGCTGACAATATAACATTACCGTCCTTCAGCCGTCCATCCACTAACAACTGGAAGGGTGTGTGTTCAGTTAAGATAGTAACAGGGCTGAGGCTGACAATATAACATTACCGTCCTTCAGTCATCCATCCAGTAACAACTGGAAGGGTGTGTGTTCAGTTAGGATAGTAACGGGGCTGAGGCTGACAATATAACATTACCGTCCTTCAGTCATCCATCCAGTAACAACTGGAAGGGTGTGTGTTCAGTTAGGATAGTAACAGGGCTGAGGCTGACAATATAACATTTCCGTCCTTCAGCCGTCCATCCACTAACAACTGGAAGGGTGTGTGTTCAGTTAGGATAGTAACAGGGCTGAGGCTGACAATATAACATTACCGTCCTTCAGTCATCCATCCAGTAACAACTGGAAGGGTGTGTGTTCAGTTAGGATAGTAACAGGGCTGAGGCTGACAATATAACATTACCGTCCTTCAACCATCCATCCAGTAACAACTGGAAGGGTGTGTGTTCAGTTAGGATAGTAACAGGGCTGAGGCTGACAATATAACATTACCGTCCTTCAGTCATCCATCCAGTAACAACTGGAAGGGTGTGTGTTCAGTTAGGATAGTAACAGGGCTGAGGCTGACAATATAACATTACCGTCCTTCTACCGTCCATCCAGTAACAACTGGAAGGGTGTGTGTTCAGTTAGGATAGTAACAGGGCTGAGGATGACAATATAACATTACCGTCCTTCAACCGTCCATCCAATAACAACTGGAAGGGTGTGTGTTCAGTTAGGATAGTAACAGGGCTGAGGCTGACAATATAACATTACCGTCCTTCAACCGTCCATCCAGTAACAACTGGAAGGGTGTGTGTTCAGTTAGGATAGTAACAGGGCTGTGGCTGACAATATAACATTACCGTCCTTCAGACGTCCTTCCACAAACAACTGGAAGGGTGTGTGTTCAGTTAGGATAGTAACAGGGCTGAGGCTGACAATATAACATTACCGTCCTTCTACCGTCCATCCAGTAACAACTGGAAGGGTGTGTGTTCAGTTAGGATAGTAACAGGGCTGAGGCTGACAATATAACATTACCGTCCTTCAGTCATCCATCCAGTAACAACTGGAAGGGTGTGTGTTCAGTTAGGATAGTAACAGGGCTGAGGCTGACAATATAACATTACCGTCCTTCTACCGTCCATCCAGTAACAACTGGAAGGGTGTGTGTTCAGTTAGGATAGTAACAGGGCTGAGGATGACAATATAACATTACCGTCCTTCAACCGTCCATCCAATAACAACTGGAAGGGTGTGTGTTCAGTTAGGATAGTAACAGGGCTGAGGCTGACAATATAACATTACCGTCCTTCAACCGTCCATCCAGTAACACTGGAAGGGTGTGTGTTCAGTTAGGATAGTAACAGGGCTGAGGCTGACAATATAACATTACCGTCCTTCAACCGTCCATCCAGTAACAACTGGAAGGGTGTGTGTTCAGTTAGGATAGTAACAGGGCTGAGGCTGACAATATAACATTACCATCCTTCAGACGTCCTTCCACAAACAACTGGAAGGGTGTGTGTTCAGTTAGGATAGTAACAGGGCTGAGGCTGACAATATAACATTACCATCCTTCAGTCATCCATCCAGTAACAACTGGAAGGGTGTGTGTTCAGTTAGGATAGTAACAAGGCTGAGGCTGACAATATAACATTACCGTCCTTCACCCGTCCATCCAGTAACAACTGGAAGGGTGTGTGTTCAGTTAGGATAGTAACAGGGCTGAGGCTGACAATATAACATTACCATCCTTCAGACGTCCTTCCACAAACAACTGGAAGGGCGTGTGTTCAGTTGGGATAGTAACAGGGCTGAGGCTGACAATATAACATTACCGTCCTTCACCCGTCCATCCTGTAACAACTGGAAGGGTGTGTGTTCAGTTAAGATAGTAACGGGGCTGAGGCTGACAATAAACGTAAAATTTTGAATCACCCAGAAGACGGACAGCAAATCTTTTTCACACATAGTAAAGGCCCTTTCTACTGACGTTAACAAGTGAGATGCGTATTCCACTCGGCAGAATCGGCCATGTTTCTTCTGAAGGAACACCGCTGATAAGGTGATATCTGTGGTAGCGACATCGAGGGCAAAGGGTAGGGGGTGGGTCCGGCACCTGTAACACCGGATCTATGTCCAACCACTGGTGGAATGTTGACGGACTATCATCTAATCCCTGGGGGAGACACATCCAGGTGTACAGTTGTCCGGGAATGTAAACACAAATTTATATTGACACCCTCGTGCCAGCGAGAGTCTGGATAAAACTCCATCTGCCATTTCTCCGCCCTAGTCTCCAACCGATCCATATCCTGCTGTATCCTCTGACAATCCTCATCATTATCCGCAACTCCACCAAGCTTTGTGTTTTCCACAAACTTACTAATCAGACCAGCTACATTTTCCTCCAAATCGTTTAGAAATACTACAAACAGCAAAGGTCCCAGCACTGATCCCTGCGGAACACCACTATTCACAGCCCTCCATTTAGAAAAGCGCCCTTCCACTGATACCCTCTGTCTTCTATGACCGAGCCAGTTCTGTATCCATCTTGCCAGCTCACCTCTGCTTCCGTGTGACTTCACCTTTTGCACCAGTCTGCCATGAGGGACCTTGTCAAAGGCTTTACAGAAGTCCATATGGACAACATCCACTGCCCTTCCTTTATCAATCATCTTCGTCACTTCCTCAAACAACTCGATCAAGTTAGTGAGACACGACTTCCCCTTCACAAAACCATGCTGCCTCTCACTACTAATAAGTTTATTTGTTTCCAAATGGAAGTAAATCCTGCCCCGAAGAATCCTCTCTAATAATTTCCCGACCACTGACCAAAGGCTCACCGGCCTGTAATTTCCTGGATTATCCTTGCTATCCTTCTTAAACAAAGGAACAACATTTGCTATTCTCCAGTCCTCTGGGACATCACCTAGAGCCAATGAGGATGCAAAGATTTCTGTCAAGGCCCCAGCAATTTCTTCCCTCAGTATTCTGCGTTAGTTCCCATCAGGCCCTGGGGACTTATTTACCTTAATGCTTTGCAAGACGCCCGACACCTCCTCCTCTGTTCCCACGAACTTCAGAACTCTGTGGAGAACCAGAATATAGCTCCTCGGAGAGAATCACGACCCTGTCTTTACATGGCTCATGATTCACCCCCAAGGAATTCAAACCCCACCATTCATCGCCAACCAACCAGGATATTTCCAGAATATTTCCTGGATGCCTTCCACCCGGACAGGCTGCCGGCGATTGCCTGCTAAGATTCCGGTTGCCATTGGACAACTTCACTTTCCCACCACGGATTCCCCATTCTGCACCATTGCCCCCATCTGAGATGCCCCATCACAGATTCCGCTTGGTCACCATCCTGCAATAAAAACCTGTTCATTAACATCTTTATCCAACAACACATCCAATTATGCAAACACAACGCAACTATTCACCCTTGTGGATTCCCTTAGTGACTGTCTTGTGGGTTCCCTCGACTTTGCTAGGGATCCTACACAGTGTTTCCCCAGTGTCTGCAGCATGGTTGATGGAAGGCTGCTGACTTTCACTGGGGAGACTGCAGATTGCCTTGCAGGACGTCCTCGAGCAGCTCTGGGCTTTGAGGGCTCGGATTCAGACTGCACCACCTCGATATGGGCAGCAGCAGCCTGGGCTGGCTGATGAGTAACAGCAAGGACATTGGTGGAGTGACAGTGAAGGGAGAACAAATACTGTCATCCTGAGAGAGGACAGCAGGTTCATGCTCCACGGAGACACTGTCACTCCCACAGGGTGACACCTCAGGAATCCTAGTAATCTACAGGATCACAGATTGCTGGACTGCTGTGAGATCCTGCAAAATCCTTTGAACACTGAGATCCACAGCCATGATGACAGCAGTCTGATCCTACATGGCAGCAAGCAATCTGAGTCTGAGTTTGCAATGCAGCACTGAGACGTTGGGTGTCTGCCATCTGTGCTGCAGTGGAAGCTGAGACAATGGTCACCAACAATTGTATCACAGCTGGGTCCGCTAGTGCTGTCATGGAGTTAGTGACCACTTCCACATGGGAAAGAATGTGCTTCAAACTCTGTGCAATGTCCTGTGCCATGTTGGAGTCGGACTCCTCCATGTTCTTGGACAGTGATAACAGACTGTCTGAGAGGCCTGTCAATGGACAAAGTATCTCAGTGTACATGTCGATCAGCATTCCCCTGTCTGTTGTTCCAGCAATGTTCACATCTGAGTCCTGTGTATTATAACTCGTTTGTGACCTCGCCCTCCGGTGATCTGACACATGAACTATCCTTTCCCCCTGGCCTGGCTGCAGCTCACTCATGCTCGGTGACTCACCACATGCAGATTCCGACTCTATACCACCCTCTAAGGTACACATAGTGAAAGTATTTGATCTGGTGACTGTGAGTTTCAGACCAAGTGGTGGGGCTTCACCATCAGTGCTGTGCTGCTGCTCTCTCTCTGTCACCTGGAGCTGCTGTGACTGGGAAGCTGGCAGTTCTGGGTTATCATTGGAAAGTATAAAATCAGAAGGGGTGGGTTGTGGTGAGGGATTGGGAATGGGATGGAAAGCAGGAGGTCCATGGTCCCACCATCTGCAGCTTGTACATCTTCCCAGACAGTAGGATTTGGGGGAGGTGGGAGTTAAGAAGGAACATAAGGCAGCAACATAACATCATCCTGAATGCTCTCGGTGATGCTGGATGCCACGGGCTCTGTCACAGCCGGTCCCATGAAGTGGAGAATCATCTCCTCCCTCAGGCTCAGGGGATGAAGGTATGCCTGGTCCCCAACGGATCACTGCTGCTCCCTGTGTTTATGAGCCACCTTGTCCTGTAAGAGAGAGGGCAGAATGTCATTGATTGTGTTGCACTGTGTTTGGGTGATGTGCCTGCCATCGCTGAAGAGCTGGAGGCATGTGGAGGCAGGGAGAGGTGGATGTGAGGCTGGTATCAGTGGAAGGTGTGTGAGGGTGAGATGGAGTATGTGAATGTTAGGTGTGGGTCCTGAGTGTTAGGGACAGCTGATGGGTGAGTGATGGGGGTGTGGTTCATTGAGCAGTGTGAGAGGTTACTGATGTTGAGGGCAGGAGATGTCATGTGGAGATGAATTCACTGACATTGACCACCCGTGTGAGTTCATTTAACTTCTTCTGGCTCTTCTGCCAGGTCCTCGGGGCCAGACATCTTGCACTGACCTCCCTGGCCACCTGCTCCTATTAACTTCGAAGTTCATTTCTTGAGGGTCTGCACCCCACCCCATGGGAACATGGCCTGTCTGCTCATGTCACCCTCCATGACTAAGGTCTCCAGCACCACATCCGTGAACTGCAGAACCCTCTCTCTGTCCTAGTACTCCATTTACCTTGTCTCTAATTGCGGCATTTCACAGTCAGCAGCAGCCTCCTGTGATTCAGTGCAACCTCCCTTTAAGAGGAACAGACTGTCTTTAAGAGCTGAATCCTAGATGAAACACGAGCCAGCCTCACACAACCTTAGGCCCCAGCAGACAGACAGCACCGCGTGTCACCCTAGGCGGTACATAGAATTCGTGGAAATGAGAAGGCAGCAGGAAGTTTGTGTGTCACCTGCCTCAACATGAATAGGCAAGGGCAGATCACGAATTACAATCCCTACACCCGAAAAACGAAGCAAACCCGATTTTCTCGCTATATCTATCTTCCTTTCCCACTTACGCATGTCCTCACTCGCTCTTTACACTCTCTGTCTGTTTCTCATAGAATCAGAGACTGATGCAGTACTAAAGGAGGCTATTCGGCCCATTGTTTCAGTGCTGTCTCTTGGAATGAGCTACTTAATGAATTCCACCACCAACACCCACCCCCCTCAACTTTCCGCAGTCTCCTTTTTTCCTATTCAAGTATTTGCTAAATTCCCTTTTGAAAGATATTATTGAATCTGCTTCCACCATGTTTTCAGGCAGTGAATCCCAGATCCCAACAACTCGCTGTGTAAGAAAATTCTCCTCATTTCACCTCTAGTTCTTTGTCAATTACCTTCAATCTGTGTCTTCTTAATACTGAACTTTCTGACACTGGAAACAGTTTCACATTAATTACCCTATCAAAACCCTTCATGATTTTGAATTCTATATTAAATCACCCCTTACCCTTCATTGCTCCAAAGAGAACAATCCCAGATTTTCCAATCTCTCCACATAACTGAAATCCCAGATCCCTGGTACCATTCTAGTAGATCACCTCTGTATCTTCACTAAGCCCTTGACATCCTTATCAAAGTGTGGTGATCAGAATTGGACACAATTCTCCAGCTGGGACCTAACCAATGATGTGCAAACATCAGCATTTCCTCATGAGTTTTATTACTCTGTGCCTCTCTCTCTGACACCAAGGACACTACATGTTACATTCAAAGATCTGTGTGTGTACGCCGCAGGTCTCTCTAATCCTGCACCCGCTTTATAATGGTACCATTTATTTTATATTGTTTCTCCTCATACTTCCTACCCATGTCTCACTTCACACTTCACTGTGTTAAATTACATCTGCCATGTTCCTGCCCATTTTACCAGTCAGTCTCTGTCCTCCTGAAGTTTGTTACTATCCTTCTCACTGTTTATTAACATTTCTGAGTTTCCACTCATCACAAAACCTTGACATTATCCCCTCTGTACACAAGCCCATTGTATTAACATACTGCAACAGTGATCCCAACAGTGACCCTCGGGATAATAAAAGCAAAATACTGAGGATGATGGAAATCTGAAATAAGTCCAAGGAATGCTGGAAATACACAGCAGGTCTGGGAGCATCTGTGGAGAGAGAAGTAGAGTTAATATTTCAGGTCAGTGACCCTTCTTCAGAACAGGGGAACGCCATTGTATACTTCCCTCCAGACTGAACAATAAATATTCTCCACTACTCTCTGCTTTCTGCTTCGCATCTCGATCAGATCTGATTTTACATTTCCCTGCTCTAAGTTGAACCATCCCAGCTACATAACTGTAATCCCTCATCCCTGGAAAAATTCCAGTAAAACTCTTTTATCCCCTCTCCAATGGGCTCATGTCCTTCCTAAAATGTGGTTCCCTGCATTGGACACAATGCTCCAGGTGGAGCCGATCTAGTCTTTTCTATCGGTGTAACATAACATCCTGACTATTCGACTCTGTGTCTCTATCAATAAAACCTAGGAATCTATTTTCTTTGTTAACTGTTTGTTAACCTGTCCAGCTCACTTCAAAGATTGCACACAAACACCCCAGGTCTCTCTGTTATTCTCACCACCTTTAAAGTTGTGTTATCTCTCCTCATTCATCCACCTGCAGTTCGCTATCACCTTCTCAAAGGCTATTAGGGGTGGGTGATAACTGCTGGCCCAGCCAGCGACACCCACAACCCATGAATAAACAATATCATAAAATCTTTCCACAATGTATCACTTCACACATCTGCCAGGCCAATTAAATATTAGGAAAACTAAAGCCAGTGTTTTCAAACCCCACATCAAACATTTCTTAGCTACAGACTCCATCCCTCTCCTTGGCAACTGTCTGAGACTAAAGCAAAGTGTTTACAACCTGGTGTCATAGTTGCTCTTGCGATGAGCTTCCTACCAAATATTCACGCTATCAATAAAACTGCCTATTTCCACCCCCTTAACATAGGACGACTTCATCCCTGTCTCAGCTCCTCTGCTGATGAAACACTCCCCCTTGCCTGTGTTACCTGTAGACTTGACTATTCCATCACACTCCTGGCTGGTCTCCCACATTCTACCCGCTATAAACTTGAGGTGATGAAAAACACTGCTGCCCATGTCCTAACTCACACCAAGTCATGTTCACCCATCACTCCCTGAACTCACTGACCGACATTGGATCCAGGTCAGCAACACATCAATTTAAAAACTCACAGCCTTCTTTTCAAATGCTTCAACAGAGTTGCTTGCTAGGCCTTTACAGAGTGCAGTTAAGAGTCAATAACATTGCTGTGTGTCGAGAGTCATATGTGGGCTAGACCAGGAAAGGACGGCAGATTTTTTTTCCCTAAAGGACATGAGTGAATCAGATGGTGTTTAACAAAAAACGATGATAGTTTCATGGCTCCATGACTGAGACTAGCTTTCTATTCCAGATTTTAACACACTCCTGGCTTGTCTCACACATTCTACTCTCTGTAAACTTGAGGTCATCCAAACTCTGCTGCTCTTGTGTAAACTCACACCAAGTCCCGTTCCCCGATCACTGACATACATCTGCTGCCAGTTAAGCAATGTCTTGATTTTAAAATACTCAACCGTGTTTGCAACTCCCTCGATGTCCTCACCCCTCCTTATCTATGTAATATTCGCCAGCTCCACAACCCTCCAAGACATCTGCACTCCTCCAATCCTGGTCTCTTGTGTATGCTTGATTTTCATCATTGCTCCACTGCCAGCCAGGTCTTCAGCTGCCTAGACCCAAAGCTCTGGAATTCCCTAACTACACCTCTTTTATTTTATTCGTGTGTGGGATATGTGCATCGCTGGCAAGGCCAGCATTTGTTCCCATCCCTAATTGCCCTTGACAAATGAGTGACTTGCTCGGACATTTAACAAGGCAGTTAAGAGTTAACCACATTGTTGAGGGTCTGGAGTCACATGAAGGCCAGATCAGGTAAGGACAGCAGATTTCCTTCCCGAAAGGACATTAGAAATCAGATCGGTTTTTACAACAATCGATGACAGATTCATGGCACCATGACTGAGACTAAATTTCATTTCCAGATTTTTATTGATGAATTGAAATTATTAATTGATTGAATGTTAATTCCCACCAACTGCCATGTGGGAATTGAACCCATGGCATTAGCCTGAACCTCTGGTTTTCTAGTTCAGTGACATTACCGTTATACCACTGTCACTGCCTCTCTGCCTCACTTTCCTCCCTTAAGACACTACTTAATACCTCCTGCTTTGACCAAGAAATGTAAGTTGTTGTTGTTGGGCTTTGCCAGATATGATTTGTCATTACCATATCCCTGCTGCCGTCCCGTGTATTTATTGTCCCGTGTTTTTTTCCAAGCAACGAATGTTTTTGTCCTGGGCTGTGAAGTCTAGAAATTTCCCACCAGCGACGTTAGACTGACTGGTCAGTAATTACACCGTTTGCTTCATCTCTCCTTTTTTAAACCGAGTGTAACATTTACAACCCTCCCATCTCTGGCATCAAGCCCATATCCAAGGAGGATTGGAACATTCTGTCACTGCCTCTGCTATTTTCAACATTCCTTCCCTCAGCATTCCCCACACATCCCATTCAGACAGGGTAAATGGTCTACTTTATTGTGGCACAAGAAGAGTTGGATTGAAAGGGGTTAACTGAACCTGTTTTTTCAGTGATTGTAATTAATGTCAGCCATCATGGACCCTAATTGTGTCGTTGGAGGGTTTCCCTCTTCTATTAATACAGGACTCCTTTCAGTGTGTTATCCCATAGTGTCAACAACAGCATAATTCCGGCGTGATCAAGGATCAGCAGCCCCAGCGAGAGAGAGGATAGCCCAGAATCTGAGAACAATAGATTGGAATGTCACAACAATGGGTCAGAATCTGAGAACAATAGATTGGAATGTTACAACAATGGGTCAGAATCTGAGAACAATAGATTGGAATGTTAAAACAATGGGTCAGAATCTGAGAACAATAGATTGGAATGTTACAACAATGGGTCAGAATCTGAGAACAATAGATTGGAATGTTACAACAATGGGTCAGAATCTGAGAACAATAGATTGGAATGTTACAACAATGGGTCAGAATCTGAGAACAATAGATTGGAATGTCACAACAATGGGTCAGAATCTGAGAACAATAGATTGGAATGTCACAACAATGGGTCAGAATCTGAGAACAATAGATTGGAATGTCACAACAATGGGTCAGAATCTGAGAACAATAGATTGGAATGTCACAA